>NW_028234427.1:28358390-28365890 GCF_977035675.1 Penaeus japonicus | reverse complement strand
AGAAAGAGAAAGAGAAGAAAAGTAAAAAAGAGGGCGAGAAGAGAGAGAGGGAGAGAGAGAGAGAGAGAGAGAGAGAGAGAGAGAGAGAGAGAGAGAGAGGAAGGGAGAGGTAGAAAGGGGAGGAAGATAGAGAGAGAAACAGAGAGAGAGGTAGGGGGGGGGAGATAGAGAGAGGACAGAGAGAGAGAAAGAGAAAGGGAGAGGGAGAGAAAGAGAGAGAGAGAAACGGGGAGAAAGGAGAGAGAGAGAGAAAAGGAAACACAAAGCTGGATAAAAAAGCAAGATGGATTTTTCTTTGTGTTATCTCTCCAAACAAGCGATTTCTTTCTCTCTCTTTCTCACTCTCTCTCACTCTCTTTCCTTTTGTCTGTTCCCTTCTTCTCATTGGTCAGTCATCTTGCCGTATCTTTGCTCCGGGCTTTATTTTATCCATCTATATCTATGTCATCCTATTATCACCAGCTTTATTGCATTATCTCTCTCGCCTGTCTTTCTCTTCCCCTTCCGCCTCCCTTTTCACTATATCGCTTTGTCATATTTCATTTAATCTCCCCCCCCCCACCTGCGCGTGTCTTTCATTCCTAATCCATTATTGTGGATGTAACACGTTAACGCGGGTTAGTTTTACCCGACCGCGTTCATAGCAAAATCCAACTTAATTGCACAGTTGACTTTTTTTTTGTGTGTGTGTGTATGTGTGTGTTTATGTGTGTGTGCGTTTATGTGTGTGTGTGCTTGTTGTGTGATCATATGTTTGTCTGTTTAGGAAACCAAATTTGAATATCCTTTTTATTATGACCTCTCATTGTTCTTTGAACTCTTTCAAATTTGTCTATATTAATTTTAGTTGAGATCTCTATGCCACTGTAGCATATTAAACAAATAAACAGTATGCTGTTGTAGTTATTTGATATCAGTGCTAGCATTTTATTTTTAAAATTATATTTCTGTGATCATCTGGATTTAAGCTTTTGTTTCTGTTTATTCCAAGGGCCTTTTCTTTGCTTTCAGTACTTAGTGTTTACAGCATGGTCATTTATTTCTTGGTGGATAATAGGAATCGATGTCTCGATATAATCTTCACATTTTGTGACTATTAGGCAAGTGTCCTATCTCGTTTTGGAGATAGGAATACTCAGTTATGATTCCTAATAATGTCACAACCCCACGAATCAGTTTAACCTTCAAATTAACCTTTTCTCCACGCATTTCTTTGCACTCTGCGACTATCTTCGCTTCGGTGGCCTCGAGAACCTCGATTCCAATCGCTTCTTCTGCCAATTACACATCCTCGGTCTGATGGTAAGCCGTTCTCCATTCGACAAACAGAACACAGAACTTTAAACACATTAGTTGTCTCTGCGCGAAAGGCTTACCGTGTAGGATTCGCAGTCACTTCTTTTATGTGTATGTGCGTGTGTGTGTGTGTGTGTGTGTGTGTGTGTGTGTGTGTGTGTGTGTGTGTGTGTGTGTGTGTGTGTGTGTGTGTGTGTGTGTGTGTGTGTGTGTGTGTATGTACCCGTGTACGTATAGTTGTGTGTAGTCGCATGAAGTTCGTAGTGCTAATTAGAGCCAAAGATTATGCTTTTGTCCCTCTCTACGGCGTATGGCAGAGGCCACAGGGCTTCCGTGTCGGAAAGTGAAGAGGGAGAGAGAGTAACTCGGAGAGGGAGGGAGGGATAGATAGATAGATAGATAGATAGATAAAAAGAGATAGATAGATAGACAGATAAAAGAGATAGATAGATAAAAAGAGATAGAGAGATAGATAGATAAAAAGAGATAGAGAGAGAGATAGATAAAAAGAGATAGATAGATAAAAAGAGATAGATAGATAGATAAAAAGAGTGAGAAAGAAAAAGAGAGAGAAACGTGGAGGAGAGGGAGGGAGAGGTATATGGAAGTAGAGATAAATAGAAGGCGGGATAGAATGAGAGAGAAAGGAGGTAATACAAGAGAGAGAGAGATATGGAAAGTTACACAGAGAAATAGAGAGAGATATGGAAATATGCACTGATGAAGGGAAAGGGATGGAAATATAGCTGGACTGATAAATAGAAGGGGAGATAGATAGAGATGGAGAGATATGGAAGGATAATTGGAGAATCGAGAGAGAGAGAGAGAGAGAGAGAGAGAGAGAGAGAGAGAGAGAGAGAGAGAGAGAGAGGAGTGGCGGATACATCGAGGGAAATGACCTGTTGTATTTTTATGATAATGACAAGGTAAATGAAGTGTGAAATTGTCTATTGCTAATCCTTTTCTGATATTTTTGTTGTTGTTGTTGTTGAAAATGGGTAAAGAATCATAGTTTTTAAGTCGACCCTTTGCATAATTCTGCCGAAACACAGTAATACTTTTATTCGATGGCGATGGGATAACGCTCACGGAAATGTTTGATGAAAAAAGTTTTTTGTAAAGTATTTGAATATATATTCGAAGTTTGCGAGTGTGTGTGTGAGGACGTATGAATATGTATGTTGATCCTTATCCGTGGAAGTATGTGTGTCTGTGTGTGTGATTGTTTCTTATTATCTATGTGAGAGTGTATGTGCGAGTATATATGGGTATGGCTATTCACAATCGGAAGAACAGAATTGGAACTAATCCATTTAGATATCCGAAAAAATAAAGAAAGAAATATAAATAGTTAAATAGATAGATATAGTTAGACGCAAAAATAGTGTCAAAAACCTTTCCTTCAAAATACAAGGGAGAGAAAACAGAAATCCGCATTTCGAACCCCCGGTGAAATGCCTCCGTGACCCCTTTCCTTTCCCCCTTCCCTCCCTCCCCCTCCGTCTCCCTCTCTATCCCTCTCCCTCCCCCTCCCCCTCCCTCTCCCCTCCCCCTCCCCTCTCCCTCCCTCTCCCTCTCCCTCTCCCTCTCCCTCTCCCTCCCTCCCTCTCCCTCCCTCTCCCTCTCCCTCTCCCTCTCCCTCTCTCTCCCTCCCACCCTCTCCCTCTCCCTCCCTCCCTCCCCATACCTCCGGAACCCCTGAGGGCGTGGGCTGTTCCTCCGCCCGTGACATGTTGTTTCTTGGCCGAGGCAAGAAGGCGAAGAGGAAAAAAAAACAGAGGTCTTGCAACGAACGAGGTCTTTTTTTAGGTTTGTTTGTTGGTGACTTTGTTCGTTTTGAAGTGTGTAGGGCGGTGGGTGGATTTGTGTGTGTTTGTTTGCGTGTTTGGAAGGAGGGAGGAGGTTATACGTGTAGGAGTTGCATGTGTGTATGTAAGTGTGTTTGTGTGTGTGTGTTCGTCTGTGTCTTCGTCTGTGTCTGTGCATTTAAGTGTATCTGTGGAGATATTGGTGTATATTCTCTCCCTGTATATATATATATGTATATCCTCGTGTTCATCAGTGCGTGTGTGTGTTTTTCAGATTCTTTCACAATTTTCTTTGCGGTGTGTTTGCGGAGGCGAGTGGTCTCATTTCTTGAAACTTGTTCGTTCACGATCATCTGCCTCTTTCTATTTCTTCTTCTTCTACTTTATTCCATTCTTGTTTTTCTTCTTCTTCTTCTTCTTCTTTATTTGCCTCCTCTTTCATCTTTTTCCTTTCTTCTTCTTTTTCCTTCTTTTTATCCTCCGCTTTCTTCCTCCTTTTCCTATTCTTCTCCTTCGTCTGATTCTACTGCTCTCTCTTCTTCTTCATCCTCTTCTACTCCGTTTTATCATCCCCTTTCTTCTTCTACTTCCTTTTCTTCTTCTCCTTCATCTGATCTTCCTTTTTTTTCTTCTTCTTCTTCTTCTTCTTCTTCTTCTTCTTCTTCTCCCACTGATGCTCCGCCTCTTTCCTCCTCTTCTTCTGATCCTCCCCCTTTTTCTTCTTCTTCTTCTTCTTTTCCTCTTCCGCCTCCCTTCTTCTTTTTCATTAGCAGCGGAAGGAGAATAGTGGAAGAGAGAGAGCGCGGGTTGTCTGTCAGAAACTGAGTAAACACGATAAGCAACTGAAGAAACTCTAAACGCTATTCGTTTCCATGTTTTTATTTTCTTTAAATATCCTTTAAATATATATATATTTTTCTTTTTTCGGGGGGGGGGGGTCGAGATGGAAGGATGGGGTAGTTGGTATTTTCTTTCTCTTATTTATCTATATACATATTTATATGTAAATATGTGTATATATATATATATATATATATACATATATACATATATGTATATATATATATATATATATATATATACATATATACATATATGTATATATATATATATATATATATATATAGAGAGAGAGAGAGAGAGAGAGAGAGAGAGAGAGAGAGAGAGAGAGAGAGAGAGAGAGAGAGAGAAAGAGAGAGAGAGAGAGAAGAAAAGGAGAGAGAGAGAGAAGAGAGAGACAGAGACAGACACAGAGACAGAGACAGAGAGGAGAGAGAACGAGGGATAGAGATAAAGACAGAGATAGACAGAGAGACAGAGACCGGGTTGAGACAGAACAAGAGATCAACAGAGAGAGAGAGAGAGAGAGAGAGAGAGAGAGAGAGAGAGAGAAAGAGCAAGAGAGAGAGAGAGATGCTTCCGTCCGAGATCTCAAATTGGAATGCGAGAGAAAGAAGGAAATGCCGCACCAATCGGGTGCAAGGAGGAGAGGGGGAACCAAACGCGGGAGAGAGAAAATAAAAAGATAACGCGATGGAAAAGAGGGATTAGGCTAAAGAAAGAATGAAGAAAAACATCCACAAAATATATATATTTACTATTAAAGACTAAAATTCCAACCCAACGTATAGATGATCGCAGGTGCGGTCTGTAGAGGCCAATATGAACCGATGTTTGGGTGGGATTTTCGACTTTATGGTCCGTAGCCTCGCGTAAACTACCTAATCAGCCGTCAAAACACGCGACATTTTTGAAATTTTTAAAATGTTGCAACATTATCGTGGTGGCGCTGAGAGCGTTAGTGTGTTTGTGTGTGCGTTTGTGTGTGTGTGTGGGGGGGGGGAGTGAGCGTGCAGAAATAAGTGCATATATAGTGTATATAAATTTGTGTGCTAGCATGTGTTTGAGTGTTTATATCTCTGCGAATGCTCATACTTAGAAATACGTAAGTATCTACACGTATCAATATACCTCCATCGCTCATATATTCGTGTATAAGTATTAGCCTTCGTGTATAGTCCTCCATGTCCTCCTAATATTCATTCCGCTCTTGTCTCTCCCTCAGATAAACACACGCGTCGTCAGGTAAGGGGACACCTGCCTGTTCTCTCGGTAAGGGAAACGTCACTTTTTCCTTTCTTCTTCCTCCTTTTCCTTCCTCTGTTCTTTCTTGGTCTGTTCTCCCCGTCTCCCCCTCTCCTCCTCCGTTTTCTATCCCCGCCCCTCCCTCTCTTTGCTCTTCTCTTCTGCTCACTTGGCCGCCTCTTCTACCTCCTTCCCCGGTATCACTTCCTCTTCTGTCCTTTGTCCTCTCCCCTTTCTCTTTTGCCTTTCTCCCTCTCCCCTTTCTCCCCCTCCCCACTTCTATTTGCCTCTCCCCACTCCTATTTGCCCTTCCCCGTCTCCCTCTCTCTCTCTCTCTCCTTTCTCTTCTTCCCTACCTCCTTCTCACTCTCTCCTACTCCTCTCCCCTCTCCTACTCCTCTCCCCTCCCCCCACCCTCAACCCGTCCGCCCGACCCACTCTCCCTTTCTTCCTTTCCTCCCCTCGTTGTCCTCTACCCTCCCCGTCTCCCCTTTTTGTGTACCTCCCTTCCCCCTTATCGCGATCCTTTTTCTCCCCCTTTCCCTATTCTTTCTTTGCCCCTTACCTTTCTTTATTTGACCCCCCCTCCACTACACTCCCCCCCCCTCGGGCAAATTCGGTTTTCTTCCCATATGGAAATTCGGGCCGCGTATCCCGGTCTCCTCTTCCCTCCGTTCTTTCATTAGGTGCACGGAGTTCTTTACTCCTTACTTCCTTTTAGTTTTACTCGTTTTTACTCTCTCTCTCTCTCTCTTTCTCTCTGACTTTCTCTCTCTCTCTCTCTCTCTCTCTCTCTTTCTCTCTCTCTTTCTCTCTCTTTCTTTCTCTCTCTTTCTTTCTCTCTCTCTCCCTCTCTCTCTCTCTCTCTCTCTCTCTCTCTCTCTCTCTCTCTCTCTCTCTCTCTCTCTCTCCCCTCTCTCTCTCTCTCTCTCTCTCTCTCTCTCTCTCTCTCTCCTTCTCTCTCTCTCTCTCCTCTCTCTCCTCTCTCTCTCTCTAACTCTCCCACACTCTCTCTCTCTCTCTCTCTCTCTCTCTCTCTCTCTCTCTCTCTCTCTCTCTCTCTCTCTCTCTCTCTCTCTCTCTCTCTCTCTCTCTCTCTCTCTCTCCATACCCTTGTCCCTCCTCAGAGAGAGAAAGAGAAAGGGGATGGGGAGAGAGGGAAGGAAGAAAGGAAGGGAGGGACGGGACAGACTAATTGCATTATCCCTCCCTCCATTTAAGCTCACAAACTCCCCAGGTTAACGAAGTTAGCGGAAACTATAAATATAGTTATACACATCACCGGACACAAAAACACAATTGGGACCCATGATGATATGCGTGAGCAGATGCGAAAGATATTTACGAGGTATAATTGTGCTGTGTCATTTTGTTATATATATAAATATGTTTTTCTTTTTATGGGGAATGTCTCTTTCTTTTCTTTTCTTTTTTGTTGGATTTTTTAGAAGTTTTATGGTCAAGGTAAGTTTAAAGTTGATGCTAAAACTGATACCGCGAATTTCGGTGTTCCGTATCCGGAGAGTTTGATAAAGCGAAAGCTATAATCTGATTTTTTATATCTGTTGTCATTAGTTTTATGTCTGCTATTGTCATTGAGAGACATGGTAGTAGTGTTGAAACTGTTGTTGTTATCGAAATTGATATTGGGGGTATTATAATTATGTAATTATTATTGTTAATATCATTCGTGGTATTGTGATGGTTAGTGCTATTATTATTATTATTATTATTATCATCATTATTTTTATCGGTGTTGTTACTAAGAATTGTTCCTATCATTAAATAGTAGTGACATGTTGATGTTTTTGTATTATCTTTTCTCTTAGCAGCGTCATCTTTATGATAGATATTGCCTTTACAATTGTTATTATTTTGAAGATCAGTTTCACAATCACAAGCATGCGCATGGATGCCAACAGTAGGCATCCAACTCCGAGGAGCCGCGAGATAGATTTTGAAAACGAGTGAAGATGAAAACAATTCCAGCGAAAGCTATGGTAAGATACTTGGAAGAAAAAACTATTGCTCGGTAATTATTCATATTCTTTTCATTACTGTTTTCTTGATTCTTTTTTTTTCTAGATCAGATTATCATTCTTATTTTCTATTTGAAAGGCTTTACGTATTTCTAGAGGGGGAAGTGGCTTTATTTGCCAGGGTTTACGTGTTTCTAGGGGTAAAAAGTGGCTCTCTATTTACGTGTTCCTAGGGGTAAAAAGTGGCTCTCTATTTACGTGTTTCAAGGGGTAAAAAGTGGCTCTCTATTTACGTGTTTCTAGGGGGAAAGGGGGTTTTATTTGCCAGCAGG
>NW_028234427.1:28330890-28333390 GCF_977035675.1 Penaeus japonicus | reverse complement strand
GTGGTTATAGTGATGTTATAGGTGTGCTAACTATATACTAAAAATACAGTTAAATGGTTTCCGCCAAAAGAATGATGTTATTGATAATAAAAGTGGTAGGATTCATCCCACTATGGTTTGTTATGGGAATCAATTTGTTACTCCAGTCATCAGTACTTAATTCAGTTATCAATGGGCACTGCGAACCTAAATAAGCCATTAAAATGATTGTTTGAATCAAACGTGTCTAATTAAATAGTTAATCAGAGATTTCGCATTCTAACTCGTGATGTACGATAATTCAGATTTACAGATTGATTACCCTGTCGCGCCATACTTTTTTTTTTTTTTTTTACTTTTTTTTTCTTTTTTCTTTTAATAAACCGTGAATGATGCCTCTCTGACTTTTGTTTCTAGTTTTACGGAATGTTAAGGTGTTGATGCTGTTGAAAGGATTATGCAAAGATAAGATATGCAAAATCAGAAGTCAGAAAAGAGGACGATTTATACAAAGCTATTTTTCAAATAGTTTTTTTTCACCAGTCGTTGATTACGGGCTATAATTAGCCTATCCATTCTGCCACTTTATCTCTATCTCTATCTCTCTCTTTTTCTCATTCGCTCTCTCTCTTTCTTTCTTTCTCTCTCTCTCTTTCTCTCTCTCTCTCTCTCTCTCTCTCTCTCTCTCTCTCTCTCTCTCTCTCTCTCTCTCTCTCTCTCTCTCTCTCTCTCTCTGTCTCTCTCTCTCTATCTATCTCTTTCTCTTTCTCTATCTCTTTCTCTATTTCTCTCTTTCCATATATTCCTTTTTTCTCTCTTTTTTTCACTCTCTCTATTTCTCTATTTTTCTCTCTCTATTTCTTTCTTTCTCTTTCTCTTTATTTCTCTCTTTCTCGCTCTCTATTTATCTCTCTTTCATCAGACTCTTTTTCGATATGTTTAACAAATTCATGTAATTTCCATAACTAAAAACGCAGTGTGAAACATTAAAACATGCAGAAGCTGACGAAACTGAAAAAAAGGCGATATATATACTTTTTTATTTCTTAAGGGAAGGTTTGGGAAAATGAGGAGAGGGAAATCGAATAAGAAATAAGAAATAAACAGATAAATGAGACGAGGCAACGAGGAAGGAAAAGAAGAAAAGTGGAACATGAACACGGCAGAGCATAGAGGAATCCCTTGAACATCTTACAGGGATTTTTTTTTTCTTCAGGATTTTTGCTTATTTTGAAGGTTTGTCTTTCAATTGGGTCGTGAGAGACAAACCTTTGATGATTGTTTTTTTATATTCTATATATCTATGACTTATTTGTCTTTACCTGTCTATCTTTCCATTTCCTATTTTCTCTCTCTCTCTCTGTATATCTATCTATATATATATATATATATATATATATATATATATATATATATATATATATCTTTCTTTCTCTCTCTCTCTCTCTCTCTCTCTCTCTCTCTCTCTCTCTCTCTCTCTCTCTCTCTCTCTCTCTCTCTCTCTCTCTCTCTCTCTCTCTCACTCTCTCACTCTCTCACTCTCTCACTCTCTCACTCTCTCACTCTCACTCTCTCACCATCTCACTCTCTCACCCTCTCTCCCTCTCACCCTCTCTTCCTCTCTCCCTCTCACCCTCTCTCCCTCTCACCCTCTCTCCCTCTCACCCTCTCTCCCTCTCACACTCTCTCCCTTTCACCCTCTCTCCCTCTCAACCTCTCTCCCTGCAAAAAAACAAAAGAACAATAAAGAAGAGGAGGAGAGGAAGACACAAGAAAGACAAGGGCAAGTCCCCAGAAGAAGAGGAGGAAAGGAAGACACAGAAGAAGAGGAGGAGAGGAAGACACAAGAAAGACAAGAGCAAGAGGAAGGCGGAAGAGGAGAGGGACTCCTCGTGCACCCAAACGCAACGCTCTTCAATCGACGTTCATGTCTGCCTTTCATCCGCCTCTGTCCTCCCCATCCGAAGTTGAACTCTGGTTTCCATCCATTTAAAGTAGATTAGATTGTTTTTCTTTTCTTTTTTGGGAGGGGGGGAGGGGGCTCTTGCTCAACCTGGCGGTGCTTAGGAAGTCTGAGACGAGACAACAACCTTCCTTTTCGAAAATAAAGAATATAAAAAGCCTTTTCGGAGGCAGTCGCTGGAAAGCCATTTAGTTTTTTTTTTTTTCTTTTTCTCTCTTCTCTTTCTGTTTATTTTTCTTCATTTCCTTCTCTTCTATCCCTTTATTCTTTTATTCTTCTTTTTCTTCTCCTTCTTCTGTTCTCTTTCTTTCTATTCTTCTGTTCTCCTGCTTTTCATTTTCTTTCTTCTTATTATAATTATTATTCTCTTTTCTTGCTCTTTCATCTTCTTTTTCATCTTCTTTTTTTTCATCTTCATTTATTTTTCTTTTTTACTTTCTTCGTCTTTGTATTTGCTTCTTTGTTCTCCCTCGTCCTATTTTATTTTTTCTATCCATCATCAACTTCATCTGGTTCTCTCTCTCTCCCTATCTCTTCTCTCAATATATATATATATAT
>NW_028234427.1:28313390-28320890 GCF_977035675.1 Penaeus japonicus | reverse complement strand
ATGCCATGTTCCTCCCACAGACCTCGGTGAAGCTGCGTCTGCTCGTGGGCCAAGTCGCCAAGGCCATCCCAGGACCCCCGCTCAGTGTGAGTGCTTCGGAAGGAGGTCTTTAGGGAGGTGGGGGGGAGAGAGGGATAAGGTGGGGGAGGGAAGGGGAGAGAGGGAGGGATAAGGTGGGATGGGAGGGAGAAGGAGAGGGATAAGGTGGGGGAGGGAGGGAGAGGGATAAGGTGGGGGAGGGAGAGAGGGATAAGGTGGAGGGAGGGGGAGAGAGGGATAAGGTGGGGGAGGGAGGGGGAGAGAGGGATAAGGTGGGGGAGGGAGGGGGAGAGAGGGATAAGGTGGGGGAGGGAAGGGGAGAGAGGGATAAGGTGGGGGAGGGAGGGAGGAGGAGAGGGATAAGGTGGGGGAGGGAGGGAGGAGGAGAGGGATAAAATGGGGGAGGGAGGGGGAGAGAGGGATAAGGTGGGGGAAGGAGGGAGAGAGAGGGATAAGGTGGGGGAGGGAAGGGGAGAGAGGGAGGGATAAGGTGGGATGGGAGGGAGAAGGAGAGGGATAAGGTAGGGGAGGGAAGGGGAGTGAGGGATAAGGTGGGGGAGGGAGGGAGGGAGAGGGATAAGGTGGGGGAGGGAGGGAGGGAGAGGGATAAGGTGGGGGAGGGAGGGAGGGAGAGGGATAAGGTGGGGGAGGGAGGGAGGGAGAGGGATAAGGTGGGGGAGGGAGGGAGGGAGAGGGATAAGGTGGGGAGGGAAGGGGAGAGAGGGATAAGGTGGGGGAGGAAGGGAGGGAGAGGGATAAGGTGGGGGAGGGATGGGGAGAGAGGGATAAGGTGGGGGAGGGAGGGAGAGGGATAAAATGGGGGAGGGAGGGAGGAGGAGAGGGATAAAATGGGGGAGGGAGGGGGAGAGAGGGATAAGGTGGGGGAAGGAGGGAGAGAGAGGGATAAGGTGGGGGAGGGAAGGGGAGAGAGGGAGGGATAAGGTGGGATGGGAGGGAGAAGGAGAGGGATAAGGTGGGGGAGGGATGGGGAGAGAGGGATAAGGTGGGGGAGGGAGGGAGGGAGAGGGATAAGGTGGGGAGGAAGGGAGGGAGAGGGATAAGGTGGGGGAGGGAGGGAGGGAGAGGGATAAGGTGGGGGAGGGAGGGAGGGAGAGGGATAAGGTGGGGGAGGGAGGGAGGGAGAGGGATAAGGTGGGGAAGGGAGGGAGGAGGAGAAGGATAAGGTGGGGGAGGGAGGGAGGAGGAGAGGGATAAGGTGGGGGAGGGAAGGGGAGAGAGGGGTAAGGTGGGGGGGGGGAGGGAGGAGGAGAAGGATAAGGTGGGGGAGGGAGGGAGGGAGAGAGAGGGAGAGGGATAATGTGGGGGAAGGAGGGAGGGAGAGGGATAAGGTGGGGGAGGGAAGGGGAGAGAAGGATAAGGTGGGGGAGAGAGGGATAAGGTGGAGGAGGTAAGGATAAGGATAAGCCAGATTTGCGGAGCAGATGCTACGCCGGGCTTGTATGCAGTGACGCGAGCCCGCCTGTGCCAGCGTGTGCTGACTCGTGAGAGAATGTGCCAACGAGTGTTGACTCGATCTGAGCTTGGTCCTTACCCAACGCAGTGCCCAGCTACGTCAGTAACCGCCAGGTGACAGTGGAAGCTCACGAGCTTGGGCGGGGCTCGATCTGCCGACACGCTACCAATGAGCTAACCAGACGGCTGGTGGAGGAGGGAGGGAGGAAGAGGGACAAGGTGGGGGAGGGAAGGGGAGAGAGGGATAAGGTGGGGGAGGGAAGGGGAGAGAGGGATAAGGTGGGGGAGGGAAGGGGAGAGAGGGATAAGGTGGGGGGAGGGGGAGAGAGGGATAAAGTGGGGGAGGAGGAGAGAGAGATGGAGTGAAGGGATGGAGAGAGAGGGGGATTGGGTGAGTGGAAGGAGAGAGAAAGAGAGATGGGTGGAGCGAGGAGAGGGAGAGGGGGATTATATTATGTGGGGGAAATGAGGAGATTATTTATTAGTATATTTTTTGTTTTTTTTTTATTTTTTGTTTTATTATTGGATTGTATTATTGATAATATAATTTTTATTTTTTGTCTTTATTTTTATTATTTTCTGATTTTATGTTTTTATTTTATTTTTATTTCTGGAATGAGGAAGGGAGGGAGGGAGGGAGGAAGGGACGGGGTGAGGAGATGGAGGGAGGGAGGAAGGGACGGGGTGAGGAGAGGGAGGGAGAGAGGGATAGGGTGAGGGGAAGGAGGGAGAGAGAGATGGAGCGAGGGGAGGAAAGAAGAGGGAGAGATGGGGTGTGGGGAGGAAGAGAGGGAGTGAGGGGGGGTAGGGAGGGTGGGAGAAGGATGGAATAGGGAGGGAGGGAGATAAAGATGGGATAAGGAAAGAGAGAGACTGGGTGGAGTGGGGAGATATATAGAGAGAAATATATATATAGAGAGAAAGTGTATTTGTGTGCGTGTGTGTGTATGTGTGTATGTGTGTGTTCGTTTGAGTCCCTTTGCTTTGTAGAATCTCTTCTCCCAACAAGATAAGACACACACTAGCCTCTAAAAAAATGATTTAAAAAAATAATAATAATAAGTAAAAGACACACACGAAGAAAATTCAAGCCGTTTCTGAGGAGGAGATGACTACGGACGTCAACTTATTCTTTCCCCTTCTCACTTTTCTCACTCGCTCTCCTCCCTCCCTCCCTCTTTGTTTTCCTTCCTTTTGCACTATATGCCCCCTTTCCTCGATCCCCCCCTCGCTATCTCTCTGTCTATCTATTTATCTATCTATTTCTATCTCTCTTTTTTTTCTCTCTATTTCTCTCCCTCCCTCCCTCCATCCATCCATCCCTCTGTCCCTCCCTATCTCCCTCTCTCTCTCTCTTTTCTTCCCTCCCTGCCTCCCTCCCTCCCTCTCTCAATCTCTCCCTCCCTCCCTCTCCTCCTCTCTCCGTCCCTCCTTCTCTCCCTCTCCCCCTCTCCCCCTCCCTCCCTCTCTTCCTTCCTCCCTCCCTCCCTCCCTCTCTTCCTCTGTCTCTCTTTCGTTCTTCCTCTCTCTCTCTATCTCTCCCTCTCCCTCGCCTCCTTTTCCCTCTTGTGATTTTCCTCTTCTCTCCCTTTCTCTTCCTTTTCCTTCCCCTCTCTCTTCTTCTTTGTCGCTCTTTCTCACCCTCTTCCTTCCCCTCTCTCATTCTCTGTCCCTCCCTCCATCCCCATCCCCATCCCTATCCCCCATCCCCCATCCCCCATCCCCCATCCCCTAATCTCCCCCCTGCCCCGCCCCCTTCTCCCTGGCGAGCGTGTTCTCCGGGTGCCAGACGTTGATTGGCGTCTGATCAGAGGGCGGGTAAGCCTCCTGCATATGCGAGCGGTCGCGGGGGTATTGTTTTTCGGTTTCCATTTCTGTCTTGTTTCTTTTTTTCGGTAATATAAATATAAATATACATTTTTTTCCATTTTCTTTTTTTGTCTTTTTGTCTTTTTATTTGTTTATTGTTGTTTTTGTGTCTTTCAATCTGCCACATGGACTCTCTTTTTTCTTTCATTCTTCCACTCATTCCCTCTCTTCTTTCTCTCATTTCCTCTTAATTTTATCTCTTGTTCCCTCTTTCTCGCATTCTCTCTTAGTTCCCCCCCCCCTCCTCCCTCGCCCTCTCCCTCCTTTTCTCTCTCCTCCCCATATTTGTTGGCCGCATCTCCCTCTCCCTCATCTTCTCCTTTTCTTTCTCCCTTTCTCTCTCCCTCTCCCTCTTCCACTCCCTCCTCCCTCCCCTCCTCCTATGCCTCTCTCTCTCTCTCCCTCCCCCTCCCCTTCTCCCTCTCCCTCTCCCTCTCCCTCCCCTGCTCCCTCCCCCTCCCCTGCTCCCTCCTCCTCCCCCTCTCCCTCTCCTTCTCCCTCTCCCTCCTCCTCTCGATCCTCCTCTCTCTCTCCCTGAACGTGTCTCTCCACATTGCTCCTCCGTCTCTCGTGGTTTCGCGGTTTGCAACCGTTGCAACGCGAACCGGGCGAAATTTCGTCTGTTTTGCATCTCGTTGTTGAGGCGTAGGCGGGCTGGAGGATCCCCGGAGATGGGCTCTTTGGGACGCTGTCTGCATCGCTCGGGAGGAGGACGAGAAAAAGGGACGTGGGTATAGTGAGGGAGTGAGTGTGTGTTGGTGATTGTTTATGCGACGGTGTGTGTGTGTGTGTGTGTGTGTGTGTGTGTGTGTGTGTGTGTGTGTGTGTGTGTGTGTGTGTGTGTGTGTGTGTGTGTGTGTGTGTGTGTGTGTGTGTGTGTGTGTGTGTGTGTGTGTGTGTGTGTGTGTGTGTGTGTGTGTGTGTGTGTGTGTGCGTGTGTGTGCGTGTGCGTGTGCGTGTGCGTGTGCGTGTGTGTGTGCGTGTGCGTGTGCGTGTGCGTGTGCGTGTGCGTGCGTGTGCGTGTGCGTGTGCGTGTGCGTGTGCGTGTGCGTGTGCGTGTGTGTGTGTGTGTGTGTGTGTGTGTATATATAAAGACATGCCATGCCAATGTTTACTTTGTTTATTTCTGTTTCTCTTTTTACCAGTACGAAGTGGTGGAGAAGCTAACAAAAGACGCTAAATTAGGTAAGTGATTGCTGTCCTCACAGCGAGGGATGAAACGCACCTGTTGCTTCGGTCTTTCCGGAGTCCAAATCAGCTTTTAGTGCGGGAAGTATACGGCAGCTTTTCTCTCTCCATCCCGCTTCTCAACTTGAAACGTTCATAAAGACCAAAGGAAACACAGCCGCCATAGGAGATGAATGAATTGTGACGTTTCGAATCCACTCGCTTTCCTTTTCAGACGAAGAAAAAAATAAAGTGGATGAGCCATTTTTTCCATTGCTAATTGAGGAATGGAAACGTCAAGATTCATTTCTATTTTTTTATCGTAGCTGTTTTTGTTTGTTTGCTTTATGTTTTGTTTTACCTATTACTTATTACTGTTTTCGTATTTTGTTCATAACGACTTACAGATAAATAGCATAATCAATGTGCAGTATCTGGCAGTATACTTCTACACAAGCATGCAATATAAATTACTTCTACCTTATATATGATCACTATGATTCACAGAGTGACACGAAAATTATTAAAGTACTGATTATTAGAACTTAGAATTATGCAACAACACGACATACCCGGTAAAGGGTGTATCTGCTAAACATAATGCTAACTTGCTCCTTCGTCTGGCGGCCAGAGAGCAGCGAGGCCATGGCGGCGGTGGCGGCGGTGCGCTGGGTGCTGGAACGCGCGGGCGGGGCGGGCGTGGACGGCCCCGTGCTGGACTCGGAGCTGCAGCAACTCGGGCTGCCCAGGGAGCACGCGGCGGCGCTCACGAGGGTCTACTCTGAGCACCAGGCCCGCCTACACCAAGCCCTCAGGCAGGACAGTCTTAAGGGTGAGTTGGGGCCGCGTCGACTGGCTGCGGCAAGGAAGAACAGTGAGGAAGGATGAAAGATTTTATTTTTTCTTTTCTTTTCTTACAAGTGAATTCGCATTTTATTCGACTCCAAATTATATTTTATGCTGTATAATTCTGCTATTTGATACTCTCCTTTACTCCTTCCTTCCTCAGTGGGCGGCAATCCCCAGTGGGCGTGCGACGTGGTGGGCGTGGACGTGGGTAGCCGAACCGAGGCGGTGGCCCAGCTGACTCTCGCCCGTCACGGAGAAGAGAGCAAAGTCGCCCTCACACCCGACCAGCTCCTCGTCCTCATTCATGGTGAGGGAGAGCAGGGACGCAGGACTTTCTTTTCCTTTATGCCTTCTTTTCCTGTCCGTCTCGTTCATTCTTTAGACTTATTTTTATTTATATCAAATATATGTAAAAGATCATTATATTGTTTGTGATTTCACACGTGAGAGCTAGCAAATAACGTACTTTTTCAGAGTTGAGCGAAGCCAGACAAATAATGGAGGCGCTCAGTTGATCAGGGGGAGGAGGTGAAAGGGAAGAAACGTAGGATGGAAAGGAGGAGGACGAGAAGCAGGAAGAAGATGGAGAGAAAAGAGGAGAAAAGGGAGAAGAGGATTTTCCTGTGAATCTTATTCCCCTACACCATGGATCCTCTCAGCGATATATGTCCATAATGTCCATATGGATGAGTCATGATTTGTTGATGAAAAGGAACTTAACTGATTTATGTAAATTATCTCAATAAATTCCCGAATAGACGTTTACATGTGTTTCTTATCACTGGCTTTATTGATAGGTTTACATGTACTTTTTAAGTATTGCTTATGCTCATTATATACTGCATATAGAAATTTTGGTATATGCGTAAAGTAAAACTTACTGAAACTTGACATTAAAAGGAGCTTCCTTAAGCGTATGTATAATTATAGTTATGTTTTCAATCTTATCAAATATGTGCCAAAAGCCTTCGTTTCAAAGCATGTTATCCAGTATACTGCAAACTCTTAATTAATGAATTAACAAAAGTTGTTCATCAATATTTTGCATAACAACAAGAAAATGTACATATCCTCAATAGATAAATCAAACACAAAAACCTGTACTTCAAATATATAATGCATTTATTACACGGATGTTACAAAACCATATTTACATCTGTACTTCATATATATATTTATATTGTGCTCTGTATATAACATAGTGGACCTTTCTCTAAATGCACATCAATGTCTTACTCTTTCTCATAACGTATTTACACACAAAATAATAAATTCTTCACCTAGTTCACGTCATTCTACTAAACTGAAATCATATGTTTGTTACAAAAAGGGTCCATAGACATTACCATTCCCCTGGTACATAAATATCAGTAAAAACAATCTGGCTCTTGTGTACACACCTGTAACACTCTTGAGATTTTGAGCCTCGAGACTCCAGGGACGGGCAAATTTAAATACAAAGAAAACGTTTCTACTTCATTTTCATAAACGTCTGTGCAAACAAAAGGCAAAAGCAACTTTCTCTCTTCCTTTTTTCCCCATCCTTTATAGACAAAGAATATGCTTTTTCTTCGCAAGGCAATGGAAGAATGTTTTAATTATAAACTACCGAATGGAAACTGAGACAATAATTCCAATACCAGGTTCGATTCTCCTATCACAAGTATTAAATCTTGCTTGTTTATACACAGTCTTATTAAAGTTGTTTCTACTTACTGGACACTTTTTAGTTCATTGTATATGTTTTGTGTTAATAAATGACTTGGGAGAATGCATGTAATCATGGTTTCATCGCATATGTTTCTTGCAAAATTGCACCAGATGAAAACCAACCCAAAAACATCTGTAGTCTAATGTCTCTACAAGTTTTACATTAGCATAACTATATGATAATTATTTCATTTTGAAATAATTCTAATACACATTTAAAAAAGAGGTGTGTCAAAGCCAGCGAGAACCCAACCCTTTTCACACAAGAAAAAATTAAGGAGGAGTTTAGTGAAAAGGGCCCTTCAAAATTCATTCTGTGGACAGCTCTTCCTGTTGTGTCCCTCCTCGCCGCAAACGCCGCACCTTCGCTTCCGAGGTCCTTCTCCCGGCGCC
>NW_028234427.1:28290890-28303390 GCF_977035675.1 Penaeus japonicus | reverse complement strand
GGAGGAGGGGCGGAGCGACTCCGACCCTTTCTAAGACCACTTTGACCAGTAATGGAACCCCGACCAACTGACCCAAGTGGGGGGGGGGGGGGGGGGGGGGGGGGCCCGGGGGGGGGGGGGGGAGGGGGGGGGGGGGGCCGACCCAGACGACATCCATTAACTATCCCTCCCCAGGAACGCAAGGTGCTGACAGTGAACATCCGTTGCATGAAAGAAAATCAATCCTTGCAGAAATGTCAACCCCTTTTCATTAAGAAGGTCCTTGATGGTCAAGTGGGAGGCAGTTTTTGATTTTGTCCTGAAAATTGCGGAGATGGTAGCCTCCTTGTGAAAAAAAAGTGCAATTTAAGTCTCAGGTTAAACGATTTACTTAAGCTGACGCAGATTCATGACATTACAGTAAAAGTAACTATTCCTGTTGGCCCAAATACCTGTAAGGGAGTAATCTTTCACATGGATTTGAGGAACAATGGAAGAAAGCGAAATTCTTGATGCCATGAAGACCAAAACGTTGTGGACGTAAATTGCATGACCAAGAAAGATGGGAATGCGCGAAACAAAGACCGGATTGTGTTTCTTGACCTTTGCTTCAAATAAAATTCCAAGTACTGTCAAAATCGGATATGAGATTGTTCAAGTACGACCTTACATTCAAAAGCCTATGCGGTGTAATAGATGCCAAAAAATTTGGACACACCTCATTAAGATGCAATGATAAGGATAACTAACAAATTCACTTGCGGTAAATGTACTGGAGATCACGATACCACTGAATGCACGGAAAAGACACTCAAGTGTGCTAACTGTGGAGGTCCCATCATCAGGCTCTGCTGATTGCAGTAGCCTGAAGAAGGAGACTGAGACATTAGCATACATGAGAGAACACGATGTTAGTACCGTGAGGCCAAGAAGAAAGTGGAAGGTTTGACAAGCAAACCAATACTTCTTACGCCTCAGCAGTAACTAACACTGTTTCCAGTGCAAGCAGTGTTAATCAGCAGCTCGCAGTTAAGGACCAGGAAATTGCAGAATTGAAAGAAACGGTAAAGGACTTAATGAATCAGATTAAAGAATTGAATAAGACAATTAAAGAAATTGCTGAATCAACCCAGCAAAAACAGCATCTTAAGGAGGTCGATACCAAATCACAATCCGGATCGCACCTTCTCGTCCAGGCGACCCCCACTAGAACTTCGTCTGGTGGTAGTTCTGCTCGTAAGAGCAGATCATCCTCCGCCGGGCGTCTCTCTGGTGGGAGGGGAGCAGGCCATGGAGACTACTGTCTCCAAAAATTCCGAGAGAGGCCCTCGGGAAGCGAGGGAGAGGAGGAGGCGCTCCTCCCAAAAAAAGAAAATAAAAACCACCGGACAAGGCACTTCCAAACCCCATAAACGTAATCCACGCGTATACCATCATACAATGGAAACTGTCGAAGTCTTAGATCAAAAGTAAACTCTCTTAGATTATTAGCTCGTCCTATGCTCCCGATATTATCGTACTACAAGAAAGCCATTTAAACGACCAAGGCTCTGACGAGGTAGTATCGCTAAGAAACTACCATCTTTGTAGCAAAGACCGAGAGGGAAGGTGTGGAGGAGGAGTCGCATGTACATCCACCAGAATCTCCCTTTCATTGCTGTGACGATTATTTCTACTTTTGTACACGTCGCATGGAAAGTAAAATTTAATAACACGAATCTGACTATATGCTCAGCTTACTGTCCATCTGATAAAAGGTTAATCTATGATGAGCTTTTTGCTATTCAGGACAGTCTGCCAAACAATAAATTAATTCTAGGAGATTTCAATGCTCGTCATACATCATGGGGTTCCCCACGGGTGAATGGTAGAGGTGAGCAAGTAGTTAAGTTGATCAACGACTCTGATCTGGTTCTTCTAAATGATGGTAGTCCAACGCGAATAGACGATAATACCGGTAATTTGAGCTTTATAGACCTATCACTGGTTTCCTCAACACTAGCAGCCAAGTGCCTGTGGCACACCATTGACGACTCGTTGGGAAGCGATCACCTTCCTATTTGTATTCAATATTCATGCGACACCACGAGGACGCCTTCAGCACCCAAATATAACGTAAAAAGAGCAGATTGGGTCGCCTTCACAAGGAGCGTCAAGCTCGAAGTTGTTGGAGAAACCATTGATGATAAAGTAAACAGTGTTCAAAATTGTATTATAAATGCAGCAATGGCAACCATTCCTAAGACTTCGACAGATAGCGTTAAGCATAGAGTTCCATGGACGACACCAGATTGCATCAGGCTACTGTGTGAACGAAATTGGGCCTACAGGCTTTTCCATAATAATATCACAACTGAGAACTTTCGCAAATACAAACAAGCGAGAGCTAGGGCTCGTAGAACAATCAGACAAGCCAAAAGAGACTCCTGGCGAAGCTTTGTCTCTACGATTAATAGCAATACAAAGTTATCAGAGGTTTGGTCCACAGTAAATAGAATAAATAGGAAAAAGACATCAAATAAAATCAGAAATATAATTCATGAGGGAAGTAATTATGACTCACCTAGAGACATTGCTAACACAATCGCCAGGCAGTTCTCTTATACAAGCAGCTCGGAAAACTACAACCCTGCATTCCTGACCACCAAGGAAGCAGCCGAGCTGCAACCAATTCACTTTGCCACAGGAGATATTTTTGATTACAATAAAGATCTAACAATAAATGAGCTTGTCCGAGCCCTAGAAGCCTGTAGAGGAACATCCCCAGGCCCCGATGAGATTCGATATGAGATGATAAAGCATCTTAATCATGATGACATGATTAAGTTGCTAGAAGTGTACAATGATATTTGGAAAAGCCAGACTTTTCCAAATTCATGGCACTTCGCCCACATCATTCCCATATTGAAAGGAGGGGGAAATCCCAGATCCGCCATCTCTTACCGCCCAATTGCGTTGACAAGTTGCTTATGCAAGGTCATGGAAAGAATTGTTAATAGTAGGCTATTGCATTTTTTAAATACCAGAAATTTACTAGTTGACGAGCAGTGCGGCTTCCGAAAGGGACGCCAAACTCTCGATCAGCTAGTAAAACTGGAAAGTCACATTCATGAGGCATTTGCCAAAAAGCATTTTTTGATATCAGTATTTTTAGACATAGAAAAAGCCTACGACATGACTTGGCGACATGGCCTACTCAGAAAACTTTATGCTTTCGGATTACGTGGAAACTTGCCTTGTTTTATTCAAAATTTCATTTCTGACAGAACGTTTTCTGTCAAATTATTTTCTGACAACGTCACTTTCTCGGACATTTTTGTCCAGGCAAACGGGGTCCCACAAGGAAGTGTCTTGTCTCCCACATTATTTTTATGTGTAATAAATGACATTTTACCATCTCCTCCTCGGAATCTTAAATACTCACTGTACGCCGATGATTGTGCATTATGGCACTCCAGCAATAATGCAGAGTTCTCGGCAAATCAGATCCAATTGGCACTGGATATGATTCATAACTGGGGCCTCCAGTGGGGTTTTAAGTTTTCCATAAGAAAGAGTATTGGCGTGGTTTTTACACATAGGAGAAAGCCCAACATCAGGCTAACTCTAGACAACCATCCAATACCTATTCAAAATTCAGCTAGATTTCTTGGTCTACTTTTTGATAGTAGATTAAATTGGAAAGACCACATTGGTCAGTTAAAGAATAAATGTCAAAAAGCACTTAATTTATTAAAGTGCATTTCTGGACACAAATGGGGAGCTGATAGAAAGTCTTTACTGATGTTATATAAATCCCTGATTAGATCTAAAGTAGATTATGGGTCAATCGTGTATGGCTCGGCAACGAGCTCAACTCTGAAAGGTTTGAATGTTGTGCAGAATGCGTGTTTACGCGTCTGTCTTGGAGCCCTTATGTGCACTCGCACTGAGCGCCTAGAGGTAGAGTCGGGAGTACCTCCCCTCCGTCTTAGACGCGGCCAGCTTGCGCTGACTTATGCCGCCAAGGTAGCCAGGCAGCCCCATCATCCTAACAAGGATGCTTTGCGCCGGCAGTTAGGGCCCCAGCAACGCGGCGGGAAGCCGCTGGGCAATAGACTCCATGACCTCACAGATAAAGTCGGTATAGATCTCTCTACCATCGATACCCTGGTTCAGTCAAATATAGCACCGTGGGAAACACCCAATTTTTCCACCATTGTAGACTGGCTACCATCAGCCAAAGCCACGGTGTCGGAGGTGGAGGTACGCCAGAGGTTCAGAGAGATCCTAATTAAACATCTTTCCTTTTTTCATTTATATACCGACGGGTCCAAGACAGACGAGTGTGTGGGAGCGGGTGTATGGTCGACTGAATGTCAGTTGAGATTTCGATTGCCGAATCATACATCGATCTTTCTTGCCGAACTTTTTGCAATAGATAAAGCTTTAGATTTTGCCCTATCGACGACCCACGATAGAATAGTCATTTTTTCAGACTCGTTAAGTTCAATTAAAGCCATTAAATCACTAGAAACCACCTATAATGAAATACAGGGTAATATCATTCGTAAAATGCATAGTGCCAATAAATCAATCAAACTGATATGGGTACCTGGACACTCGGGTATCCATGGTAATGAACAGGCTGACAAACTAGCCGGGTCGACTGGCGATCTGGAGCCTGGTATTATCCATACAGATCTCAGGTGTTTTGTCTCTTTTATAAAAGCAAAAATCCATCTCCTGTGGCAGAGTGAGTGGACCGACCTCACAATACACAACAAGACCAAAGAGGAAATTCAATTGTGGGACACAGCCCACAGGAAAAATAGAAGAGAGGAGGTGGTGTTGGCCCGAATAAGGGTCAACGCAACAAGACTCACACACCTCACTCCCTACATGGAGAAAAGTTTCCCTCCACAATGTCACCATTGCCATCGATGTTTGTCAATATCACACATCCTGACAACATGCCAAAAATACCATAATCAGAGACAAAAAATAAAAAATTATTTACAAATAAAAAATCTAGAATGTAATATCAAAAATTTACTATCCAATGATGAAAAAATAATTAATAAAGTAATCACTTTTCTAAAGGAGACAAAACTTTATGACCTTATATAGATTGATAAAATAAAATGGAATCATTGGCTTAATAACCTTGGCCTGTGCCGCTGGTTGATAGCCAATAAATCCAACAAGCAAGCAAGCAAGCAAGCACTGAATTGGCGGGAAAATGCTCGTTTAAGTAGAGTGTCCCTTCCTTGAATTGGCGGGAAAAATGCTCGTTTGAGAAGCTGCACAGCAACTCTGAATCACTTGAGCGCTCTCCTTTACCCTGACAATGGCGCTGCCTAAACTCTCTCACTGTCTTCCCGTTGCTCATGTTGCTCTCCTCGTCAAAGAAAACGTGAACGACCCTCACCCATCACCCACGACTGATGGCGACGCGCCTCTCATCTCCTGTCGGTTAGTGACCTGTTGCTCATCGCCCACTCGCCCAGTAGCCTTCCCCCCCCCCCCCCCCCGCCCTCCTCCATGTAATCGTTTCTTTGCCTTGTTTTTGTTGTTGATGAGTTGTTTGCACCGCGAAGGGACAAGAAAATGGTCTTGTCAACGGAGGAGAGCAACAGCGACGACCCCTAGTTTGACTTCAACAGAAGAAGATCCATCCATTCAGAATGAGTTTATATGTATTTATGTATGTATAATGGTACATACATGTATATATACATACGCACGCAAAGAAACACAAACATGTTCTGACTCAGCGGATTCCCAACTACTGCTGGAGTAGGTCTATCATTGGCCTCAGTCTGTCTTGCAGCCCTCGTCGAAAACTAAATTCATTTTTGATCATATATTATATTTGGTCATATATTATGTTACTTCAGAATGTCTATACAATATCATCTTAACCTACTGACGAAGGGCTTCCTTTGGGCTTGTTGAACTGCAATCCGGGGATGCATTTTTTGTTGCTGGCCTTGTGCCTGGTGCCTCTGCCAACGACTTCCTTGAACCTGGCTTGTTATATAGTCTTCTACTCTTACTTATTCCTTTGTTTGTTTTGTTGATAATTCAATTGCTATATATGATGTTGTGCCTTCCTTCAATTAAAAGTGTATATTTCCCGTTTTAGCAACAATGTTTTTACTCCCTCGTTTTGTCTACATTACTCGCATCTCTTGAGTTTTTATAAAGACTTTTAGATTTGTGTATAAAAGAAATTCGTGTTTTGTTTTCCGGAATATTGTTATGAACATTAACAATCCAGGCAGTTTAGAGCGATTAGATATAAAGTTCATAGTACATTACATGAATAAGTATGTATGTCAAAGAAAATAACTAAAAAAAATCAATACCAGCGAGTGTGTGTGTGTGTGTGTGTGTGTGTGTGTGTGTGTGTGTGTGTGTGTGTGTGTGTGTGTGTGTGTGTGTGTGTGTGTGTGTGTGTGTGTGTGTGTGTGTTTGTGTGTGTGTGTGTGTGTGTGTGTGTGTGTGTGTGTGTGTGTGTGTGTGTGTGTGTGTGTGTGTGTGTGTGTGTGTGTGTGTGTGTGTGTGAGTGAGTGTGTGAGAGAGAGAGAGAAAACGCATGCGTGTGCGTGTACGTAAATAGTTACATAATGGGTGTACATACGATGCATGTCACAATAGAGTGTCAGTTGTAACAGAGTATGTATTGAGTAACCTAGCTATTTCTCACCTGAACTGAAGCCTCCATTCCAGCTGGATGATGAAGAGCTCCCATTCCACTGATTGCCTCCACCACTGCTTCCGCCTCGCACACCTCCTCCTCCTCCTCCACCCCAGCCGCCGCCACCGCCTCCTCCACCCCAGCCGCCGCCGCCGCCGCCCCTTCCTCCGCCTCCGCCTCCTCCTCCACCTCCTCCACTTCCTCCATCTCCTCCACCTCCATCATCAGCCCAGAGGAAGAAATTACAGCCTTGTCCTTGAGGTTTAGAACATTTATAAAACTGTCGACCTGAAATAAGACAAATAATGTACCTGGTTTACATCTATACATCCAACTGCAGCATTTCAAAATCGAGATAAATGCAAACAATGCCAGTACCTGCCTCGGCTACCTGACATAATAACAAGAATATGAAAAAGAAGCTAAAACCTCCGATCTCGCGCTCTTACCTGTGTTGGGGCCCTCCTTCCTCACGGTGAGCATGATGGCGTCCTCATTGCAGTTGCAGACGATGGCATTCTCCCGGTCCTCATTGCCGTCCCCGGAGCCCCCCCAAGACGGACGAGGCTGCGACTGAGAGGACCCGAAGGACGAAAATCCCGAGTCCCAGGATGAAGAACTGGCATTATGGGATCCTCGACTGCCTCTGCCTCTCCCACGCTGTGGCCTCGAGGGGCTTCTACTGAAGGAGGATGAGGGGGACGGGAAGGCACTGCTGTTGTTATGGTTGTTACTGCTGTTGGCGTTGGAGCCGCTGTTGGTGGCACGCTGGCCGAACACAATCCTTCTCTGGTTGCTGTTGGGGAGCGTGGCCGGGTGAGAGTTGGAGGTCGAGGACGAGTAGCCGCTGTCCCAAGAGGAGTTCCTGCTCGGGGAGGTCCTCCCGCCCGTTGCTCTCGGCCGTCCTCCACCTCCTGGTGGGATTATGAAATACAGCTTTAGTGAGGAAGCTTGGGAAGCAGAAGGATTCAGGATCTTGTTTGCGACATACAACCATTACTTTTCTACTACTATCACTCCAGTCCTGTAGTAAAATATTTTCCACAGACCTTCCACTCAGATGGCCTGCGTCCAGCCTTCAGGCTCTCCTCCCCTACGATGAACAGGAGGATTTGCTCAAAGCGGTTTGTGTCACTGCTTATCATAGCGATAGTCAGGCCTAACTCACCTCCCACGTCGATGAAGATGGTCGTTAGGTCATGTTACTTATGTTATGAGCTTTGATGCTCACACTACCCTTTCACTCTGGCTTTGACTGACAAGTTCTATACCTCGAAATGTTTTAAGTGACCACAGTGTCGTGAAGGCAAGGAAATTAATTACCATATCATAGGAAACCCAAGAGAAAAGGCCAAAATTCAGCGGAGGAAAGAAAACGACTTTTGAAGCATGCAAAACTATTCTTCTATTCTAGATAATGAATCCGCAAAACCAATACCAATAATATCGATTTGGATGAATTGCTTAAAACCTGTACTTTCCACTGCGGTAGATTCTGTGCACTCTTGCCTATCATAGACATGGTCTTGGCCTTGATATTCAAGAGGACCAAACAGGTAAAACACCAATTTCAAGTAGCCAACACAACACAATCATATGATACAATTACAATGGGTTTCTTCCATTTAGATAGACCAGATAGAGAGGTGAGCTCCCCCATCAGTGCCCTGTCTGGCTGTATCACATGAGCAACAATGTCAATCTAGAAGTATCTTTATGAAACTTACCTGATTAATGGCAGCGAAGGATGTAAGGACAGTCTGAAAAATATCGCACAGACCAAACCAGTATAAAAAGCGACGAAGAGACAGTAAAGTAATTACAAGTATTAATACTTTTACGCCAAGCTGCTTCAGTACTCACAACCACTTCCTATAGAAGCGACTGACTAGTTTGTTAAAATGTTTATGCAGCTTCATGTCTTAAATATTTGATACGCCAATTGAATAAAGTAATAATACAGATAAAAAAAAAAACATTATACGCACTGTTTTAATCCTAAAAAAAATCCTCTTACGGCGAGAACACCATAAAATGCCACATATAATTACAAAGGTCATTAATCAATGAAACATTACATCTCCCTATAAAAGACCTTCCCTTCGTTTACTTCGAGCAGGGCGTACCGTGCGTTGCGTGGCGAAATCTTGTGAATGGTTACGCTGACGAAAGTTCACGCGATGCATTGTGGCACCTCTCTCCGTCTCACGGACTGTTTGTAAACACTGGCCACCAACTCCGATCATCAAAAGTATCACTGTTCGAATTGTAATAAAATATCCTTTACATCAGTTTCCTGTCAACCGATTACGATATCTCTTATCAAGTCTCTGGTGTCCACAAAGGTAGGATAATATGTTTAGAAAAATCAGCTGAAAGGTGTCCTAAAGGGCTGAATCATTCCCCGTGACCGTTTTGGGCTTGGGCGAAGTGAACCGTGCTAAATTGTAAAGGATTTTTTTTTCGAACGAAGACATTCTTAAATGTCTGGACTTCACTTTTAGGTATGTTTAAAAGCAAACAACGGATCAAATCAAATTCTCCTTCCTTTAATCGACGACTCCCATGCCCTAACAAAAGCCTCTTGCCACAGACCCCAAATGGCATCTATTCCGTACATGTTAAATTTGGATTTTAACACAAACGTCATATATTCATGCTATTGTGAAATTAGGTCATGTTACATGTAGCATAAATTCTTGCGGCCCTTTTTCTGGATCTTTTCCTTTGTCACCCGTTAACGAGGGGTGACATGATATCACGTCAAGTGATGGTAGGGTCAAGCCGCCGGGGACGAGATATTTCGTCGTGGCTTTCTTCCTGGCCGGTGCGCCGGGTGATCGGGTGATCGACTGATCGGGCGTATAGCGCTCGGCCGCGGCCAGTGCGCGCGAGAATCCCGAGGCGTTAGGCTTATGCGTTTGAAATATTCCGGCGTTTCGACCATTAAGAACCAAAATATCCCCGTCGTTAACGTGTTAAAGATGAGTGACACTTGTCCTTCCTTGCTTCCTCTGATGGAAAAAATCTAGGGACTAGTTTAAGCCACATCCAAGCAGACATGGCCAGCAAACCTGCAGTAGCAGTATTATCAATAACAACAATGACGACAGAGACCATGCCATGGAACCTGTCTTACCAGATAACAACTCCCATTCTGTGGAATATCACCTGTGGAAGTTAAGACTAGTCATCAACCTTCTAGGAGAAGAGTCTTGTCTGTGTTAGGCACCAAGCAAAAGATCACTGTTGACAAGAACCTTTAGAAGTTTCAAAGTTGACTCGAGCATAAGGGCTTGATTTGGCCTCAAGGTATAGAAGCTGTGTGCCAGCCATGCCCTTAGCCTAGGTTACAAGACAGGAATTAGATGCCCTAGTTCATGACAGCCTTCATAGATCTTACTGATATAGCTAGGTTGCTCAGCATGGGATACGAATTGACTTGACAACTGGTACATTTCGGTGGCCCTTTTTCACTACTTTCATTCCCAACAGACAATTAGTACTGCAAACCTCTCCTTTAAGCACATGCCAAAGGATATTGCACAAAACCATGCTAGACAATACCAACCAGGATGCTATGCCTGATACTGATGGACAAAGAGCCTGTTGCCATTCTCAGCATGGTCCATACCAGGGCAATACTCAACACAGGACCTACAGATTGCAAGGGCAACCTGGTAAACAAGCCCAGGTGCTTCACTGAGTACAACTTCAAAGTGTTAACATGGATGACCAGTTTGCCCAGTCACACCACACCAGCAGGAGGATTATCAAAAGGTACATGATTTTCTTCTTCCTGGCTGTCATAAATGCAAGTTCCTTGGGGGACATCTTCAGCCATTGGATATCAGGTTGGATATCGCTTGTCGTCTGCTGAAGGAGTACATGACAGCCTGTCTGATACACACCCAAGAACAACTTTCCATAATTACCTCCCCATTTCAATGCCAGTGCAATACAAATAACAATTAAAAACAAGAAAATAGATGGAGGCAAGTATAGACAATTCCACATCTGCAACAAAAGTGGCAGATGCAAGATGACAGCAAAGTGTGACAATGCTCTGTGATTCAAAATTTATCACAACAATAAAAGGTATTGACATGTAAATCCCCCACTGATCGTACCAGTCACGGTAATCCATTCGCGCTGGTTGACATCCTATCACGAGGTCAAAAAATATCCCCGGACCCGGGTGACGTCCTGAGACATTGTGCAGGTGGGGCAATGGCGAAGCGACGTCTTCGCAAAATCTCTCTGAACTGAGCTGAATTGAATTCAGCGATGATGATTAGATAAGATGAGTCAGCACTCATAGCTGGCAGAGGCCGGGCCGCCTTGTGCATATAGCCCGGGCGAAGCGACGTCTTCGCAAATCTGTCTGAACTGAACTGAACTGGGCCAATGTGACGTGCTGAAATGTCAGCAACAGATAGCTAGATTGTGTCTCAAATATAATCATTTTACATAATTTCTTGGACTCTGTTACTTTAGTTTAGGTGTTTGAGTGTCATAAAATGAGATATAACCTTAAAAAATTATGTCACAGAAAACTATGTGATATTAATGACATCATGGTAATTTCTGCTTCTTGATCAGTTAAATAAAAAGATCTGAATCAAAAAACTATTGTAAAATCAAATGTGTTTGGCCAAGAAATAAAATAAAGTAAAAATTACTAAAGCAATACTACTTCTAATTTGTTGATTACCCATGATATCACGTCATGTCACATCAAGTCACGAGGTACATGTTCATACTCATATGTATGTGTATGATTATTCATATTGTTCTCTTTGTTTTGGTAAATTATAAAACATGTTTTTTGATGCCCCACTAAGAGATTGCTTCCACTTTCCTTTGGTATTTTCACATAGCAGTGAAGAATATAGGCAAAGTTCAATAAGATAGCAAGAAAACACCCCAACATGAAGTGTCCCGCGCTTGTTATCTTCCCGACATTAGCGGGAGTTGGCGAAAATACATCCAGTCGTGAAAGGGTTAAGAAATACATCCAAGGCCTTGGTCACACTTCCCATAATACAAATGCACTTCTATTGAAGGCTCTGTATACACCATAGTGAGCTTAAATTAAATAATCTGCAGTATTTCATTGCATCACCAGTGATATATCACAATAATGAAAAAAGTTGGCTTTTGTACATCAAGAACTCTAATTTGCCAACCATTGGGCATATTACAAAATAAGTGACCCTAGCACTGGCACCCAGTCAATAATAGGAATCATAAATAAATGTTGGGGCAAGCACTTGAGCATACAAATAAACCCCATCAGACGGGTTAAGCAGTATATTCTGAGGTAAATAACACTCTTACCTTGCGACGGTTGTGCTGTCACAGAAGTGATGGCTCGAATATCTAGCGTGTCAAGGAAGTCCTGATCACAGCCACACACACACGCCACATACTCATCAGGGATGTAAGGCATATACGAACGAGGCTTGAACTTAAAGCGTAGTTTTCTGGGTGAGCCTATGCACTGTGAGGGGGGAGAGGAGATGAAGCCATGAATTTCTTCATATTTTTCATTTAAATGTACTCTAACTATTACTCAATTGCAATCAATATCCAGTTCTATTGTTCACTTACATCTTGAGCCTTCAGTCAACACTGTCTATCACCTTTTTTTGTTCTACTGACCTCCATCTATCTCTATATCTCTCATAACTTTTGCTCTTTACCTCCTATCTCTGAATACAAATACTTGCATTCTAACATGCATTCTACTGATCTGCTAACCACTTTCACTTTCATTTTCACTCTCACTCTCACTTCCTTCCTACATTACTGTCTCCCTTTCTTACTTTCCCTCTTC
>NW_028234427.1:28280890-28285890 GCF_977035675.1 Penaeus japonicus | reverse complement strand
TTCAAGCGGTCTCTCTCTAAAACAAAACCTATCCTGGAGGCTGGGCAAGCAAATTTATCTCCGTCTGCAATGGGTTAATAAAAATAAAATATAAATATAAATATAAATATAAATATAAATATAAATATAAATAAATATACATATATAGATATAAATATATATATAGATAGATATATAGATATATAGATGTATAGATATATAGATATATAGATATATAGATATATAGATATATAGATATAGATATAATTATAGATATATATACATATAGATATACATTTTCATATACATATACATATACATATACATATATATGTAAATGTACATATACATATATGTACATATATACATAAATACATATATACATATATACATATATACAAATATGCATACATACATACATATATACATTTACACACTTATACATATATACATATACATATACATATAAATATAAATGTAAATATAAATATAAATAAAAATATAGATAGATATATAGATATATAGATATATAGATATATAGATATTTAGATATATAGATATATAGATATTTAGATATATAGATATATAGATGTATAGATATATAGATATTTAGATATTTAGATATTTAGATATATAGATATTTAGATATTTAGATATATAGATATATAGATATTTAGATATTTAGATATATAGATATATAGATATATAGATATATAGATATATAGATATATAGATATATAGATATATAGATATAAAGATATATAGATATATAGATGTATAGATATATAGATATATAGATGTATAGATAAATAGATCAATAGATCAATAGATCAATAGATCAATAGATCAATAGATATATAGATATATAGATATATAGATATAGATATATAGATATTTAGATATTTAGATATATAGATATATAGATATATAATATATAATAAATATAATAAATATAAATATAAACATAAATATAAATACATAAATATAAATACATAAATATGAATATAAATATAAATATAAATCAATATACATATATACATATATACATATATACATATATGCATATATACATATATACATATATACATATATACATATATACATATATACATATATACATATATACATATATACATATATACATATATACATAAATACATATATACATATATACATATATACATATATACATATATACATATATACATATATACATATATACATATATACATATATACATATATACATATATACATATATACATATATACATATATACATATATACATATATACATATATACACATATACATAAATACATATATACATATATACATATATACATAAATACATATATACATATATACATATATACATAAATACATTTATACATATATACATATATACATATATACATAAGTACATATATACATATATACATAAATACATAAATACATAAATACATAAATACATATATACATATATGCATATATACATAAATACATATATACATAAATACATTTATACATATATACATAAATACATATATACATATATACATATATACATAAATACATAAATACATAAATACGTATATACATATATACATATATACATAAGTACATCATATATACATATATACATAAATACATAAATACATAAATACATATATACATATATGCATATATACATATATGCATATATACATAAATACATATATACATAAATACATATATACATAAATACATTTATACATATATACATATATACATATATATACTTATACACTTATACATATATACATATATACATATATACATAAATACATATATACATAAATACATATATACATAAATAGATATATACATATATACATATATACATATATACATATATACATATATACATATATACATATATACATATATACATATATACATATATACATATATACATATATACATATATACATATATACATATATACATATATACATATACATATAAATATTAATAGTAAAAGCAATAAAAAATTCCCACCTGTGCAACCATCACAGAGTAAAAAATGATAAAACAAAACTACAATGGATGGTACACCTTCCTGTTGTCAATGATTTAACAGTTCCTGGCAAGTCTTTCTGTGACATAAAAAAATACCTTCATCCCTGCAACACTCATCCATTTACCCTTCTAAGCACATTATAAAATAATATGAATCAAACAAGACCCCTCTTCCCTCCCTACAATCATCATATGAACTGTAAATATATCAGTACATTCAGTACACCTAGCAGAAACTCACCACAGTGTCAAGAGGCAGTGGTCGCCACTTGCTCTTGCGTTTGGTTGTGATTTTCGTCACCCGTGCTTGGGGATTCTCCTGGCACATCTCAAAAAGCACTTGGCAGGCCAGCTCATCAAATAGGCGGACACGACTCCAGGCAAAGTCTATCACTCCTTCTTCCCCATTGTGATTGACTGCCATGTCAAGAAAAATTACATGAAACATATATGGGCAATGGAAATGGCATAGAATAAACATAGTGCTGTATATATTCATAAATCATAAAATACACTAACATACAAAACTGATATTGTTTTCCTCAACTTCATTTTTATCTTAACCCACTTACGACAGGGGCATTCCAGCTTTGAATGTCCCAATGCCGGGGCGTTCAAATTATTAGGCCTAAATCAATTAAATAGCTGGCACAATACTGTGCCGCCCGGCCACTGGGCTTTTGAATGAGCGGTACAGTACTGTACCACCCGTCCAGAGAGGGTTAATGATTTACTAACTGAGCTGCACCACAAAGCATAACCAGTAAAGCCTGGCTATAAACTCAAACAAAACAACTCTTTATGGAAAATTAAAACAAAAATAATAAAAACAAAACAGGCTATAACACAAAAATAAAACAGTTGACTAGGATGCTGCACTTTGTAAAAAAGTATTATTCCTTTATTTCACTTCTGAACACCTATCAATTCCAAAATATAACAAAAAGACAAGATTGTTTGAATAAATAGCATTCTTAGTGATACAGAAGAGCTGGAATAAGTCACTTTTTCTAAATATCTTGGGACAACAAATGCTGTACTGATTTTTCTTAATGAAAAATGGTTGAGTAAATACAGTACTGATTTTTCTTAATGAAAAATGGTTGAGAAAATAATAAAAAACAAGTAACTTTAACACAGAACACAGATATATCATTGTAACATACATAAGGTATGTTAACATTAAATAAATAAAACTGAACACATGCACTAAAGAACATCTCAAGCTCACTCTACACACCTTTAATCTTCCAAAATTGCTCAGGTATAAACGCCTGAATGGCCTTGTAACGCTCCACCACAAAGCCGAGTGTTGGGAACTGGCAGGAACCGTAGCTTATGAGTGTTTCAGCCAAAGCCTGTGGGAAGACCTTCTGCAGGCGGAGTGTTTGGAAACGTGTAAAGGCTGCTCCTGTGGGGAGGAAAAAGGCATTTACAACAACAAAATTATCCTTTTCCTAAAATCTAGATGAATTTCTCTACATTGAGATATTTGTCACAAAGTAACATCATACATTTATATTGGCTTTAATTTATTTTTTAAATCACAAGACCTAAAGTTGTTTCTTGCAAAAAAAAAGATAGTATCATAGTAGGAGGAAATGTCATCCCCTGCAAATGCATAGAACATGCCTCTTATTTTTCAAGATGTTTTTATCTAACTCACAACTACATTAACTACTCTATACCAAACATAGCTACTTTATATAAAATGTAAAGCAGAATCCTTCTGTCTATAAAAATATAATAGGGACTCTCTATGCCTCAGATACACATATAACTACAATATAACTACAAAATGTAAAGTAGAAGTGGGTGAGGGTGAGGTTGAGGGTGAGGGTGAGGGTGAGGGTGAGGGTGAGGGTGAGGGGTGAGGGTAAGAGTGAGGGTGAGGGTAAGGGTGAGGGTAAGGGTGAGGGTGAGGGTGAGAGGTGAGGGTGAGGGAGTACGGGGTGAGGAGAGGAAGGGAGTGGGAGAGAGGGAGAGTGAGAGGGAGAGGTGAGGGTGAGGTGAGGGTGAGGGTGAGTGTGGTGAGGGTGAGGAGTGAGGTGTGAGGTGTGAGGGTGAGGGTGAGGGTGAGGGTGAGGGTGAGCGGTGGTTGAAGGGTGAGGGTGAGGGTGAGGGTGGAGCATCCGTGGGGGGGTCTAGCTATCTGTTGATCTATCTGTCTATACTAACTCTCTATCTATCTATCTGTCTGTCTGTTTGTCTGTCTGACTGTCTGTTTGGCTGTCTGTCTGTCTGTCTGTCCTTTTGTCTGTCTGTCTGTCTGTCTGTCTGTCTGTCCGTCTGTCTGTCTGTTCGTCTGTCTGTCTGTCTGTCTGTCTGTCTGTCTGTCTGTCTGTCTGTCTGTCTGTCTATCTGTCTGTCTGTCTGTCTGTCTGTCTGTCTGTCTGTCTGTCTGTCTGTCTGTCCATCTGTCTGTCTGTCTGTCTTTCTCTCTTTCTTTCTGTCTCTTCATATGTTTATTTATTTATTTATCTATTTATTCATTTATCTATTTATTTATTCATTTATCTATTTACTTATTCATTCATTTATCTATATATTTATTTATTAATCTATCTATCATTTATTCTTTTATCTATTTATTAATTCATTTACTTGTCTGTTTGTCTGTTCTGTTTGTCAGACTTACCAATGCGCAAGTCTAGCTCACTGCGAACATCCACAGCATCACTCTGCTTCTTGTCTGGCGGCGCAAGTGACTGCAATGCCCGCTGGACTGACTGAAACGTGATCTCTGAGAACTTGGCCCTGAAATATATTTTTATATAAGGGCATGATCCACAAAAAAGTATTGCCATCCAGTGTCAAATCTTTTCCAATATCAGGGAATGATCCACAAAAAATCTCATTATCCCGTATCTTATGCGACACAAAGCCGCAAAGCACAGAGTAGACTTTCATCTATCATATCTATCATCAAGTGGGGTGAAGTCTGAGAGGTTTTAGGATTGGG
>NW_028234427.1:28248390-28260890 GCF_977035675.1 Penaeus japonicus | reverse complement strand
GAAGTTTTCCCTTGATTTTGTTCAAGAAATTACCATTAAGCTGTAGGCCAGTAGATCCTTTTGTTTTTTAGTAAACACATAGTTCACATATGCTGGTGCTAGAAGAAAGTGATGCCATCTAGGTTTTGGAAGTGAGTTGAAACCCATTTTGCTTAATATTACAGCAGTTATAATAATTATGACTGCAATTGTCAACATTACTCACTTATCACTCATAGCACAATAAAATAACATAGTGATCCAAAATCCCAGAACGTCATGACGCCCATTGTCAGGCAAGAGCTCCTGCGTCATGTATGACAAAAAAACACGTCATCCGTCGTTAACGGGTTAATTGTTTTGATTACAAATATTCACTGTTTCAAGTGATCATGCTCTGTGGAAAAGTTCATAGTTTTTCCTAAAACTAATGAACTCAGAATTTATTTAATACCAGGTATGTGTTTCAATTACAGAGCACAAAACACACACACACACTATATATATATATATATATATATATATATATTATATATATAATTTATATATATATATATACATATATATATATATATATTATATATGTTATATATATATATGTATATATGTAAATATATACAAAGAATATTATTTATGAAATCTTAAACATATCTAATAATATGTATAATATTGTAAAATAAGTATATATGTATATATGTAAATATATATAAATTATATATATAATATATTATATAGCTACTATAATCATATCTATGGAGAGAGACTATGTATAATATGTAAGATATACGTATATATTCATCATATAATATATATGTATATATATAATATAAATAAGTATATATGTATATATATATATTATATATCTTATTTTATTTTTTATTATATATATATTATAGATAATTATAAGTATATATAATAGTTATATTTTATTTTATATATAAATATGTATATATATATATATATATGTATGTATATAATATATCTGTTATGTAGGTACATATATATATATATATGTATATATATAAATATGAATATACATAATAGATATAGATAACATATATATATAATATATATATATATAGACAAATGTACATGTAAATATATAGTAAGTTTAGTATAGTAAATATACATATATATATACATATTTATATAGGTAACATCATATATTAGCTATATATATATATATAATATATAAAATATATATAATATATAAATATAGTATAGCGAACTATATATATGTATAAATACAAGTATTATCACATAAATGTATAAAAAATAGAACGTATCGTAGCGTGTTATATAGAATATATATAGTATGTATATATATATAATATATACATAATATGTATAATATATATACATCAATATGTATATATATATATGGATAGTATAATATCAGTATATACTATGACATATCAAACAGTATGAACGAAGATATATATATATACATATATATATATATAAATATATAATACAAAATATAATATCCAGTATATACTAATGATATATATAAATATATATAAAATATTTATGTCAATATGTATAATCTATACAAAATAATGTTATATAAAAGAGAGTAGATATAATAATATAATTCATATAAATATATCATACATATATACAAATATACTATCTAAATAGACATATATACATGATATATATATATATATATACAGACTAAAGTATCAATAATATATTTATATATCAATATAATATATCTATATATATATGTAAAATTATATGTATATTATATTATATATAATATATAATATTATATATATAATTTTATAACTAATACGATATATATAAGTATAAAAATTAATCAAAATATTTAATTATTATAAAAATAAATCAAAATATCTCAATATGATTTCTATATACATAGTATGTATCTATATATACAAATTATGTATAAATATATCTATATACAACATAAATATATATATAAATAGGCATATATTATTATATATACCTAGAATTTGACAAGTATAAGATATACATATGCAAATAGTCTCTAGTCATTAATATATATAGTAAGATATATATAAAAAAAATAAAATATAAATACATGTACATAAATATATGTTATGCATAGTAGTATGTATATAATATCTATTTATGATATGCATATGTCAATAATATAGGGTAACGATACGTAGATAATATTATATATATAAACATACTAAGTCACATAAATATATTCTAATAAAATGTATATAGCAAATATAGGTGTATATAGTAGTATTTATATATATATATGTGTTATAATAATGTAATATATATAATATATATATATATATATATATATATTATAACAGGATTTAGTATAAATAAAAAATATGTAGAGAAATATTTGATGTTAAAAATATAATATAACTATCTCAATAACTAGAATATCTATATATAAATATTTATATTAATATATATATATATAAGTATAAACTATAAATATAAAAATATATCTATATATATATATATAATGTAAAATCTATATAATATATATATATATATAATGTAAATATATATTAAAATTCGAAACAAATCGTATAAAAAGACAACTATATAAGTCAATATATAAAATAAATAAATAAAATATGTAAATCTATTAAATAAATATGAAATTAAATATATATATGTATAAATATATATGAATATAATAATCATTGAATATAAATAAATGGTATATCAATATGTATCTATATATATAACGTAAATATCAAAACTCTGATATAAATGATATATAAATATATATAAATAAAACGTAAGATTATATCAAGTGTATATATATATATAATATAATATAGTATAATATATAACAGATATATATATATATAACCGTAGTCTATTGTGTATATAAATAAAAATAACATAATATACATGCGAAGCGGATATATCAACTATAAAAACTCGATACTCAAAAAAAATCGATAAACATATAATAAAGATAGTCTTAAAAAGACGGAATATATATAAAAATATAAATAAATATATAATAATAAATATATTTTATATCTATATATATGTATAATAAATAGATATGTAAAATATAAATATAGTATGTATATATATATATAAATAGATATGTCAATATATATGATAGTATGTATATGTTCAAAATATGAATGTATATATATAAATATATATAAAAGTATTATCTATAAATAAATAGGTGAGTAAAATATAATATAATTATATATAATTATGTATATATATAAAAAAATATAATAAATATTATAATATATTATATTAAATAAAATGTCTTATATATAATTGTAAACATATATATATGATATATATATATATGAAATATATATATGTATATATATATGTCAAATAAATAATATATAAAAATATATTATATATAAATATATATCTATATATTATTTAGATATACAAAGTCAAAAAATAAAAATATAACTATCAATATATATATATATATATATAAGTATAAATATAGTATATAAAATAAACTGTATATATCTATTATATCAATATATAAATATATAAATATATAAAATTATCTATATATATATATGTAATAGTAAATCAATAAGTCTATAAATATAAATAATGTATATAAAAATATAAAAAGTATATATAAAACAATATATAAACACTGAATATATAACTTTATAAATATAAGGTAATATAAATATTATATATATAAAAATAGAAAAAGAGTCATAATATGTAACTACCAACGTTACTATTGAAGCGATTTCTAGTATTATATTAAAACGAAGATTATAAAAGAGACATATATATGTATGAAATATCTATACAAGAAAATAAATACATCTATTATTATCTGTATAAATAAAAATATAATATGTATAATATATATAACAAAATATGTATATATATCAAATATATAAATATATATATATACATATAAGTATATAATCTAAAATAACATATATATATATATATATATATAGTATAATATATATATATATATATATGTATATTATTATATATATAGATATATATGTATATATATTAATAAAATATATAAATATATATAATGTATATATAAATCTAATGTTAAATATATCTAGAATAGATGTATAGATAGTAAAATATAAATATATATATATATATTATATGTATCTATCTATATAAGTAATGTATATCAATATATATAGATATTATATAATATTATAAATGTATATATATATATATTTAATATATAATATAATATGTTTATAAATATATATGTAAAATATATACATCAAGTATAATGTACACATATGTATATATATATATATATATATTGTTCTTATAATATATATATATGCTATATATATATAATATATGTATATAATAAATTAAATATATATATATATATATATATATATATATATATATATATATATATATACATATACATACACACATACACACATATATACATGATCTCCAAAGTTATTGTAACAGCATCTGCAAGCAGGATGATGTTGAGATTTGGAGACAGAATGTGCTCAAGTATTCATAATTGAATTGTTTCATATTGCTTGGAACCCTTATTCTAAGATTTTAGAAGGGGTCATGATAAAAGAATCACATTTTATATCTGGTAACTGTCTTGAAGAGTCCACAAAAATGCAGAATATAAAGTTTCCCTATGGCATTATCTAGAATGGTTGTCTTCCCATTGGCCAAGTATAATAAATAGTAGTAAGTGAATCAATTAATATTTGGTATGTTTCCCTAGTTACTCAACTGAGAAACACATAGCTTGTAATTAAAGTAAAAGGGAAAGTGCACTAGAAAAGTGGTCCAACCCAGCGAAGTTATTTGTGGTGTTTAAATAATACTCCCTTAGCAAAGGTAGTAAAATGATAACTGCTGCAATATGGAAATAACCTGCATAAGTAAAGGATGATGGCACAATTCCATATAAAGTTTATGTATAGTTACTAGAAAATCACTTTTGAAAGCTATCAAAGCTTTACCATGTTTATTCTGGCATGACTATGTAGGACTCCATGGCAACCAAATAATAGCTGGGAAAACCAGTGTTTTGATTTACTAGTTGCTAGAACAAGGGGGGTACTTCACTTGATAATCTATTCTAAACAATACCTTTTCCTACTAGACCCTAAAAGGTCAGAGCATTTCTCTCCTTAGTAGGATCATTTCTCTCAGGAGTCACACAAGATATGCATTGTAGGTTTCAAACTGAAAAGACAGATAAGTTATTCTGCAATTGTAAAACCATTTCTAGATATTTATCCCCATTATGCAGATAAATTTTACTCTTTTTTGTAAGCTGTGTGGCTTTGGCTTTTCTTTTGCTTTCCAAGTGATAATAGATGAAGCAACTCTTGCATTAGTAACTTATTGGTGTTCCAATGAAGATAATAAAAGATGCAGCATCCCAAATTTGCCCTTTACCGAAATCCAAAATGAAAGTGACCATCCTCTTCTTCAGCCCAAATATCAAGGTCATTTTTTCAAAGCAGAAATTACTGAGGAAATTTAATATACTATAGCCTTCATTTCTGGTTTAACTTTTAGGATAACTGACAAAATAAGAAAGCCAGATCATCTTTGTCTTCATATTCAAACTGTCACATGGCTGTAAAAATCTCTTTTATTAGCAACATGTCATTACATACACCATTCCTTTACCTCAATAGAGGAAAAAGGTAATCAGATTTAAAATATACATGTAAATACATTACATGAATAGTTATATTAAATTATAAACAAAGCTCAACAACCATGAGACTAGAAACAGAACTTGAATACAATTTCCAAAGACATTCTGTGAAACTGATTACACTGGAACTAAATAACAATGACCACAATCCTTACATTGGACACTAATTAGCCTGTGTGTGGTTCAGAGGGTCAAAATAACAGTCATGAGTTTAAATGTTAGAAGTTTATTTTTGGTGTTTACCTACAGTGTGCAGGCCCAATGCCAAAATAAAAAGGATACAGAGTGTCACGGGGTAATTTCTTACATAGGCTCGCAACACCTAGTGGAAAGACAGATCATAAGACTTATAACTAAAAAAGGTAATAAAAAGGCTTTCCCACTACTAACTAATGTAAGATCATGAACACGAGATGACCTCGACATCAACGACAGATACAAATGACAGTTTGCTCCCGGACCAGAAAAACTGATGATTTCTTGTACTTTGGAATATTATTTGTGATCACATAACCTACACCAGAGCTGTGTATCCCTTGCCAAGTCCATAATCGTACTTTTATTTGGTTTACTGAGAATTTTTCCACAAAAATCCACAAACATTAAAAAACAACAAAACTCACGTATGGTTGAATACACAGTTCTGAACAATGCTGTACACACAAAATAAATTAGAAACTCTTGCCTCACAATTTCTTCACTAATGAGCAGTAAAAGCTGCTCAAAGTTACATATCTTACAGTAAAAAACTTGTGCCAGCCGCAGTAACACGCACCAGCACTTCAAGTCAATTCAGGAGAAATGACATGCCGAAACGTAAACTAAAACATTCACTTAGTCCATGGCAGTATGTAGCTTAGGAGGTTATGTCTTGAGTGAGCACTTAAGTGTAGAGTTGCGCTTAAGCACGCTCGCCACGGATTCGTCGGGCAAGCTGGATATCCTTGGGCATGATGGTGACACGCTTGGCGTGAATAGCGCACAAGTTGGTGTCCTCAAACAGACCAACAAGGTAAGCCTCCGAAGCTTCCTGTAACAAATAGAGAAAAGCATTAAGAGGGAATGAAAAGCAATAGTAAGATGATCTCTTGAACTTGTTAATACAATGGGAAACCAGCAGGTGCAAATGCAAACAAAAAATAAATAGCAACGATGCAACAATCATCTGTTATTTCAATTCAATTTCTAGACTAACTGAACACTTTAAATATATCCTTTCTCTACCCAATCTCATAATAGAACTAGTACTTTCTCCTCACCTGCAGGGCACCGATAGCAGCGCTCTGGAATCGCAGATCAGTCTTGAAGTCCTGTGCGATCTCACGAACCAGACGCTGGAAGGGCAGCTTGCGGATCAGCAGCTCAGTGGACTTCTGGTAACGACGGATCTCACGAAGAGCGACAGTACCAGGCCTGTAACGATGGGGCTTCTTCACACCTCCAGTGGAAGGAGCTGACTTACGAGCGGCCTTGGTGGCCAGCTGCTTACGCGGAGCCTTTCCTCCGGTGGACTTACGGGCAGTCTGCTTGGTACGGGCCATGGCTGGTTACCTGGTGAGAAAGAGAGGGTCAGGCTAGCTCAAAGAGATTACAAGTTCAAATCACTTTTTTTCTAGAAACTTAAATTTCCTGAATAATGTAACATAATGAACGTGACTGATACGAGACCAAAGTTCCTATCAAACCTAAAAGGCCACACTTCATTAAAACTTGCATACAATCAACTGTCTTCCAAAGGTTGATTACACTTTACAGCCATCAAATTTACAGTAGAAAATGATTGATGTATTCTTGATATTATGAAAAATGTAAACACTATTCCCGCCAGAGTAGGATATCGATTTGCGTCGAAGAATCGATAACAATTAACATACTCTCTTTGTGGGTAATTGAGCTTAAGTAGGTTGCTTATTTTCAGAAGCATTCTAGTTCACGCCATTGGACGCCGAAGTTTTCAAAATGTAATGAAGTCCTAATCTCGAAAATTAATAACCTTGAATAACATTATGTAGGCCTATTACAACAAACCTGTATTTCGCGCGCGCGGGAATGACTAGTAATTTAAGTAAGCGTTTGGGGGAAACGTGCTGCTCCTCGGGCTTGCGGGTATGGTCTGAGCCAGCAGGTACGACCCGACCACGACCATCGGGCGGGAAAACATTCAAATTCGTGATGACGGTTGGGGGGGACGACGCGGCCGCCATCTTGGCCTCATGCGGTAAACAAAGATGGCCGACACCGACGCTTGCACTGACAACTTTCACCTACACTTCCGCCTGATTTTTCTTATTTCCCGATGGATTCCTTCCCTGCGCGATATCCCATAGGATCGTTTTCACATTTACCACTAAAATCTATTCACAACTTATGCATATACGTTACCACTTCATACCTTGAATTCAGAGCGTTATGTATCCACTTCCACGTCTTCACATGAAATGTCGACTAAAAGTCAGAACGGCACAAGTCCCAGTATTTATATGACCAATGACGTCACCACACCACGCTTTAGTCTGATTGGCCAACGGGACCGTCAAGCTTCCACCTGATTGGTTATAATAACGGCCTCCACGATTGGCCAGAATCTCAACGTTTCTGCAAGCTGATTGGTCGAAAACATAGCACACTCATTGGTTGATGGCCTCAGTTCTTGATCCGCATCTGCAGAGGTAACACCTCAAGCTTACAGCGCGATGACAAAATCATTCATACAATTTATTACTTAATGTAATATCTCTGAAAATGACAATCATAGGATGATGAATTCTAGTCGAGCCTATGGCCACCATCTCTCGCCACCGTGCCACGTAATTTGTACCACAGAGAGTATAGGAGGGACGCTCTAAAAGGCTCTTACAATATTAGAGGCATAACTCGCCATGAAACTCTACATTTACATAGAACGCACACAAAGCGCGTTTTAGGGTTGAATCATGAATGCTTTTGGGCGTTCCTCAGGAAGGTCAGGCGAGGCAGGGAACCCAGACCTTTCGCCATGGCCGTGACCGAATGACTTGAAAACGGGAGATTTTTAGGGAAGATCATAAAAACAATGTAATCAATGAAAAATAAAGCGCGCGCGAAAGAGAGAGAGAGAGTTTGCTCTCCCTCTCGCAAAGGCTTTGGCCGCCATGCGTGTGTGGGAGAGAGGTGTATGCGTGTATGTGCATGTGGATACGTAGCCTTACAGGAATCATGTGTATTCATGTGTACTTTATCAAGCGTGTGCATTGTAGATATACAGTCATTATCACTTTTTATTTATAATAACTGACTATACATACCGCAACATTACCCATGCTTCAGTGTACACATACAGGCATACATACAATATACATTTTATAGAGTATATATATAAACCAATACAAGAACCAATACATTGATGTGCATGTATACATGACCGTTTTCAATACCGTTTACGGCTACAAGAGGCTAGCTGAATAGGTGTTTATGTGGTCACATGAATGCATGTATTTGTGGCTTCATAATCACACCTATGTACATGACACGTATTTGCATTTGGTATAGATAAAGCATGTCTGCATTTGACATTTGTTTTTTAGTTAGACAGGCTCACATGTGTAGGTGGGTAACAGGATGTATGTGCGGTTTGGACGAACACACGAACAGAATTCGACAAATGTATATCTAGTTCTTATGTTATAGATATATTTATAGTGTTGACATTACATATTTTCGTACATGAAGATTGCATTCTTATGCTTCTGGAACTGAAGATAGCTATATTTTTTTAACCTTATAGGTATCCCATAATTACATAAGTATTGCATGCATTGCATAGAAAGGGTATATTTGCGGGAAGAATGGTATATATCAATGTCAGTATATCCATATAAAACGCACATGGATATGCGCCTCAAGAATGCAGTATTTCCGGTAGTGTAAACCCGTGCCGTATATGTGCAGCTGTATGTGTATACATTTGTATGTTGCATCATGTGCATCTGTGCAACACATCAAACTGTTGCACATGATTACGCCATTGTGTGAACCGTCGCATGTTGCTTGTATCAGCTTGAAAGATATTTGTATACACATTGATAGCGGGTTCTCGCTCGCATGCACGAACTCACGCACACACACAGGGGAAGCCATAAGCTCAGAGGCGGAACCCACGTGTATGACACTCCCCTGGGGCACTCAGTTGGCAAAGGGCTTCACAATGCATGAAAAACTGCCCAGTACATGCTTAGGACAGGCGCTGTACACGTTTCTGTCTTCATGATTTGTAACCATGATTCGTAGCCGTAGAAGTCTATTTTGCAAGTTAAGCATACCATTGGTCATATAGCTCTGGGTTATATGGTTGTGAATATCTTACGTATTTATCTATATTTACCCACGAGTATCTATATCACATTTATTTGTATATGTATCTACCCAAGTAGATATCTTTTATGTACATATTAATGTGTCTGATTATGTACAATCTCTCTCTATCTATCTATCTATCTCTATCTCTCTTTCTCTGTCCCTCTCTCTCTCTCTCTCTCTCTCTTTCTCTGTCCCCCTCTCTCTCTTCCTCTCTCTTCTGCCTCTTTCGTATCAAGTCTCGCTGTCTGTCTATCTATATGTGATTATCATTCTTTTCATTTTGTCATATTTCTATTTCATTCTATTTATTTATTTTATTCTCTTTATTTTCCATTTTCTATCTCCATGTTATTTTCTTTGCCTATTTCTCTTTCAAATCCGCTTTCCCTTCTCTCCAGTTTTCATTACTCTGTTATGTCTTTTCACCCACTTCCCACCTTTCATTCTCCCTCTCTCATTCTTTCTCACACATTTCTCCATCCCCTTCTCACACTCCCTCCAACTGTCTCTCCTTTCACCGTTCTTCCCTCCTTCTATCTTTCCTCCCTCTCCTTTCACCCCGACGTTTTTCTCCTCTCCTCTTCTGATTTCTCCCTATCTCCTTCCCACGTCCCTTCTTTATCAACGTGTTCTCAGTACCTCACTCTCCTCCTATTACTTTGCTCCCCTCTTTCCTCTGTAGTTCCAGATCTCGGTATTTTGATCTTTGTACATGTCATACATTCATGTTCGGTTTATGTTGATGTGTTTTCTTTTGATTATACATGTTTCATCTTGTTTGTCCTTGTTTATGTGTTATTTTGGAGACCTTAGGTTTGTAATTGCGTATACTGAATTTTATCTTCTCTGTTTACCATTCGTGTTGTTATTGTTCTGTCTCTCGGTAATATATATATATATATTTCCTTGCGTTTCTCTTTTTTCGTCTATCTTATCTCTTTTTCGTATCCTCACACCTGTTCCTATATTCATATAGTGTTGAGAATTCTACATTTCGTTTACTCTCAACGTTTCTTGTCTCACCCTTTTCTTATCTTCGCTTTCCATAAAACCTTCCCTCTTCATTAACTTCTACTTTTGTTTTTTGTTTCTCATCTTCTTTTCATCTCCCATACATGGCCACAAACCATCGACTCCCTAATGTTTTAGAAGACTTTCTCCCCATTAATAAGTCATATATATGGCATAAATCACTTCCTTTATCTTTGTTATTTTCGTATATTTTCTTTTCTAAAGCTTATTCTGTAAGCTTTCTGTCAAGTGTATATGCGATGTTTTCCCCCTTTATTTTAATCTTTCGGTACATAATAGTACTTGCGAATATTTAATACATGTTGGAATGTTTGATGTATTATTTGATTACGAACTATACTCTTTTCTTTTTTGTGTGTTATTCTGGATGCCTATGGATATTATCTATTAAAAAGGTTCATATGACTTTATTTTTGTGTTGCATGTATTATTACGCGTGTTTGTACTCTACATGTCAAACCAGTAAAGAGTAGATATAGCAGTATATGCATCAACATTTTCCAAGTGTTTGCCTAATATATACTCGTACACCGTACACCACACATGTGCACGCAAGTTTTACATCACGCAACCAGCCCGTGTGTACAGGTGTGGTAGTTAACGTTACCTTTTTCAAATGCAGCTAAAAAAAAGAGATATGAAGGTGAAAAAGAAACAGACAAAAAAGGCGCGGGAAAATGAGCGCCAAACCATTGTGAGTCAGCCGCGTTCAGACCCCGTTAGAGGGAATCCTTCCTTCGTCGTCATCAAACGTAGCATTTCTTTGAAAGCCTATTTATGATATCAGTCACTTTGGTAGTTTTTGTCATGGAAAATTCTCTTTCTTCCGTTAGAGTTGCATGGGAGTCGTAATTATTCGTTTGTTTGGGTTGTATATGTTGTTCAGGGAGAGTGGCCGATGGGAGGGGGTGGGAAGTGGGCGAGGAGAGGAGAGGGTAGGGGAGGGGAGGGAGGGGACGGACAGGTGGAGATGCAGATTTGCTGAAAGAACGTCGACCTTCCTTGGCTACCCTCCTTCCCTCATGCCCCCATGCCCCGCTTCCTCTCCTCGCCCTCATCCTCTCCTCCCCTCTACCTCTCTTCTCCACCTCTCTCTCTCTCTCTCTCTCTCTCTCTCTCTCTCTCTCTCTCTCTCTCTCTCTCTCTCTCTCTCTCTCTCTCTCTCTCTCTCTCTCTCTCTCTCTCTCTCTCTCTCTCTCTCTCTCTCTCTCTCTCCTCCCCTCTTCATTTCTCCCTCTCCCTCTCTTCTTATCTTATATCCTTATCTCCATCTTTCCTTATCTCCCTCTCTTATTCTTTCCCTTCCTCCTTCCTTCACCATCTATCCTAGTTTCTCCCTGAATTTCTCTTCCCTTGTCACATAACCAGTGTTGCCATCTGAGCTGGTTCAAAATTTAAAAAGAACCGTTTAATGTATCCGGTTCAAACCAATGTTTGTGTCTTGCCTTACACCATAGAAAGAAACGACATAACATGTTGAAACGCACTG
>NW_028234427.1:28235890-28243390 GCF_977035675.1 Penaeus japonicus | reverse complement strand
AAAGAGAGAAAGAGAGAGAGAGAGAGAGAGAGAGAGAGAGAGAGAGAGAGAGAGAGAGAGAGAGAGAGAGAGAGAGAGAGAGAGAGAGAGAGAGAGAAACACCGCCAAATTCCAAAGTCTTACGAATGAGAGAGAGAGAGAGCCAGGAAGTTAATGACATCATATGAGTTGCTGTAACACACACATCATCTGTTATCCATTCATATCTGCAGTACCTTAGGCATTCAGCCGATTTCCACAAGGACATCTTGGTCACTTGACGCTGACAAATGCACAAGTATTTGAATTTCAGCAGTCATATTGCCACACTAAACTTCTACCGCTTGTCGTATATAAAGCACATTGTGTAAATCGTATCCCAAGCCCTTTTTACAGAGGTAGGAGAAAAAACTCAAAATAAAACCCAACAGAGTTACGTAAGTTTATAACATCTCCCCAAATACACCAAAAGAGAAGGAATCCGTGACACAAGCAATGCCAAATGCAAATCGTGAAAGAGAGAGAGAGAGAGAGAGATAGAGAGAGAGAGAGAGAGAGAGAGAGAAAGGGACATAGACGAGAGAGAGAGAGAGAGAGAGAGAGAGAGAGAGAGAGAGAGAGAGAGAGAGAGAGAGAGAGAGAGAGAGAGAGAGAGAGAGAGAGACAGAGGGACATAGACGAGAGAGAGAGAGAGACAGAGAGAGATGAAAGAGAGAGAGAGAGAGAAAGGGACATAGACGAGAGAGAGAGAGAGACAGAGGGACATAAACGAGAGAGAGAGAGAGAGAGAGAGAGAGAGAGAGAGAGAGAGAGAGAGAGAGAGAGAGAGAGAGAGAGAGAGAGAGAGAGAGAGAGAGAGAGAGAGAGAGAGAAAGAGAGAAAGAGAGAGAGAGAGAGAGAGACAGAGAGAGAGAGAAAGAGACATAGATGAAAGAGAGAGAGAGAGAGAGAAAAGGAACATAGACGAGAGAGAGAGAGAGAAAGGGACATAGATGAGAGAGAGAGAAAGAAAGGGACATAGACGAAAGAGAGAGAGAGAGAGAAGGGACATAGACGAGAGAGAGAGAGAGAGAGAAAGGGACATAGACGAGAGAGAGAGAGAAAGGGACATAGACGAGAGAGAGAGAGAAAGGGACATAGACGAGAGAGAGAGAGAGAAGGGACATAGACGAGAGAGAGAGAGAGAAAGGGACATAGACGAGAGAAAGAGAGAGAGAGAGAGAGAGAGAAAGGGACATAGACGAGAGAGAGAGAGAGAGAGAGAGAGAGAGAGAGAGAGAGAGAGAGAGAGAGAGAGAGAGAGAGAGAGAGAGAGAGAGAGAGAGAGAGAGAGAGAGAGAGAGAGAGAGAGAGAGAGAGAGAGAGCGAGAGCGAGAGAGAGCGAGAGAGAGGGAGAGCGGCCGAGCCCAAATTGGCGCGCGGGGAAGCGCTAGGATGGCCTTGGAGATGGCATTGTTCGTTATGGCAGCGTTATTGACGGAGCGGAGGCGCTGTTGTCGTTGCTTTTGTTGCCATTCATGCAAAGGCAAGGTCAGGAAGAAGGAGGGGGGGGGGGTTAGAGGTCGAGGGATAGGGAGGATGGGTGAGAGGCTTGAGAGGGAGGGGGTGGGACATGTAGAAGGCGAAAGGTAGGGAGAAGGGGGTAGGGGGAGTCAGGGAGAGGGGGAGGTGGGGGGAGAAAGGAGGGGAAAGGGTGATCTGTCATGCTATATTAGATCGGCCGGCATGCGAAATGGACTGCAAGCACGATCGCGGGCTGCCAGGAAGGGGTGGCAAGCAAGATGGCCGGCAAGCAGTGACAAAAAAGAAGGGAGTCTGATGCACCCCGGCCGAGCAAATAAGCAAGCAAGCAAGCAAACGAAGACACATCCTCTTTCCAGACAGGAATTTCGTCTGGCAGGAGCACTTTGCACACGGATATTTAGGCTAGCAACAAGCAGGAATGTGGTGGCAAGAAGGAACGGAAGCTAAGGAGACAGCAAGGGAGGGAGGAAGTAGCAGAATGCAGACGACAGGCAGACAGAAGGATTGGGAAATTAAGTAAGCAGCTAGAGGGAGGGAAGGGGGCATGAAGACAACAAAACCAAGAGGGAAGAAAGAAGCAAAAGGGAGCAAGCAAGTAGGCAGCAGGAGAGGGATCCAAGCAGACAGCAGGTAGAATGAGATAGAGACAAACGCGTAGTAGAACGGAATGCATTTAAGCAGAAGGGGGGAAGACAAGCAGGTAGGAGGAAGGAGAGTTAAACACCCATTTGAAATAGTAGGTATGCAGGGAGCAGGAGGGGCACACAGGTAGCAAGAAGGAGAGACAAGTAAGTAGCGGAAGGAAGAGGCAAACATGAAGTAGGAGTGGCATGCATGCAGGCAGCAGGATGAAGAGACAAGCAGGCAGTAGGAGGGGGAGCCAAGCAAGGGAAGCAGGAATAGGCTGCAAGTGTAAACGTTCTGGGCATTGTAAATTGCAAAAACACGATATGGCAACACCAAGCGCCGTACTTATCTAATCGTATTTTATCTCTTCCATTTTTTTCACCTCTGTATCTGCTTAATGAATTACGTCGTCTTATTTCTGATGACTTTTAATCACTTCCCGATTAGAATGAAGATAAAATCACTCACGCAACAGAAAAAGAAGCGCTGTTACCAAGAAGTGCTAAAATCGCGACTTGGCAATAGTACTTGCTGGCTCGATCAATATATCTCGTTTTCAATGTGTTAAAAATGTTAAAACCTCCTTTTCAGCCGCAAATCCAAGGCAGGAGAGGAAGCCCGCGATCCGTCACTCCTTTCAGCCGTTGCAATGGAGGTTTTAATGAATACTTGCTTCATTACTTTTACTAAATTCGGTTTTCGAGAAGGTAAATTCTCTCGACTTAAAGTCCAAATTGGCAACTCGAAGGCCCTTTTTCGGGGTGGGGGAGGGGATAAAGTCCGCTTAAATGCATCATCAAGCTATTATCGGTCAAAGCAATTTTATCTTTGCATCCTTAATGGCCGAAGTTTTATGTTTGTAGACGGAGAGACGAAAGAGCGAAAGGCAGAGTTGTGAATAAAAGTCGAAGATGGAGGTAATCATACGTTTACTCGACTGGCTAGCCTCTTGTTCCGGACAGCCTGCAAAAATCGGAAGGGAGAGAGAGTTACTAAAACAGACTAAGAGAAAGAGAAGGCGAAATTTGGTAAATTCATCGATCTATCCACATACTAAGAGATAAATGTATAGAATGTTAAGAGAGAGAGAGAGAGAGAGAGAGAGAGAGAGAGAGAGAGAGAGAGAGAGAGAGAGAGAGAGAGAGAGAGAGAGAGAGAGAGAGAGACAGAGAAAGAAAGAGAGAAGAGGGAAGGAGGGGGAAATAAATTAAATTCAGTGCGAAGGGGAGACTCGGGAGGGGAAGAGGGGAGAATTGGAAAAGGGAGAGAGAGAGAAGAGGGGGAGGAATATAAAGAGAGATTGAGGGGAGGGACAAGGGGGCCGGAATAGCATACGTAACAGAGGGGGAACACAGGAGAGAGAATGACACGAGAAAAGAGATAGAAAACGCATGCGCATCAACTGATACAGAGCCTTTTTTTTCAGAGGGGAAGGGGCGGACTAAAATACAGCAAATCGGTTACTGTATACAATCAAGGAAAATTAGCTAAGTGATACGAAAGTCTTGCCAGAGGTTGAACTGAATGAAAAAGCATTCAGCTGCACACAATTCAAGAGAAACATCGATATCAACAGGAGAAAATAACACAAAAACGAATAAACAAACACCAGCATCTAGTTACAGACAGACACGCACGCACATTTTAAGGTTCACAACTACCCATGCATAATTATGCGGGACAGCTAAAGGGTACAGGCAAGGAATACAGACAAAATGTACAGCCAAAGGGCATAGTCATAGAGGAGAGCAGTTGAAACTTCAGCCATGAAATACGGTCAAAAGGTAGAGTCAAGGAGCATATTCTTAGGTATGGTTTGAGGGTACATCCAAGGGATTCAACTCGGTAAAGCTCCAGGGTATGACCCTAGGGTACAGCCCAAGGATACAGCCGTAGGTTCATTGCACCTCCAGACTGACTGACTATTGATCGTCTGTTGACAAGACGCACGTGACGAAAGATATGTAGATGTGGCATCGGCGGTCGCACCTCCCCGACGACGACGCGCGAGATGTGGCAACATGGCAAACACAAGATTCCCGTCTACTTGTCTCGTCTAAAGTCTTGGGGTGACCTTAAGGCGTGACCCTATCTCACTCTCTCTCTTTTCTTTCTTTATGTCATTTTCCAACCAACTCAGTATGTCCTTTTCTGGCTTTGAATCTCTTCATCTCCTTTCTCTCTCTCTCTCTCTCTCTCTCTCTCTCTCTCTCTCTCTCTCTCTCTCTCTCTCTCTCTCTCTCTCTCTCTCTCTCTCTCTCTCTCTCTCTCTCTCTCTCTCTCTCTCTCTCTCTCTCTCTCTCTCTCTCTCTCTCTAATTGATCCATATATTTCTCACTTTTTCTCAATATTATTTTATTTTTAGCCTCTCCCTTTCATCCCCTCTAGTTCTTCTCGTCTCCCTCTCCCTTCCCCTCCGCTTCATCCTCCTTCCTTTCTGCAAACTAACGCGTCTCTTCCTCACCCTCCCTTATTTCTTAACTTCCCCCACCCTATACTTCGCTACCCCCCCCCCCCACCTTCTCCTCTCCTCCCCTATTCACCCTTCTTATCCCCCCTCATCTTCACTTCTCCCTTTCCCCTCCTACACCCTCTCCTCTCCTCCCCTCCCCTCCTCCCCCTCTCTCCTCTTCTCCCTCACGCGCAAGGTCACACCAGCGCCACAGGAGAGGTCCATGCACCCTTTAAATACTTTTTCTCTCTCCTTCAGTGTTCCTTGCCGTGTTTGTATCTCCCATATAAGAGCATCCTCTGCACCAAATTAATACCGACTCTTGTAATTGCTATAGATCAGCGAAAAAGCATTAGCGGATGAAAAGACAAAAAGTCCAAAAATGGAGAGGAAGAACAAAGAGATTGTGAAAATCCACAGGGAAACGCAGCGAAAAATAGATATGAATAATGTTTCAACGAATGATGACGGACCTGCTGATTCACGCAACTTTATCAGAGTTATGGGATGAGGCAAGTTGATTGGCACAAGTGTGCATTTGCTGATAATAAATTCTAAGCCCGTTGACTTCGGCTCAGTGTGTCTGTATCTGTGTGGATATTGGTGGGCGGGCGACGCGCTGCAGCGTCGGGCGTCGGGCGGGAGAACGCGGGATACCTGCTAGGGAGGTTTTATTGCTTACGTATAAGCATAATAATCCATGATTTTGCCGGAGAGAGGACGCATTTGTCATGATTCAGGCATTTACACATTTAACGATCTCTATATGCATATGCACATGCACATTCACTCACTAGCGCGCGTGCGCGTGCGTGTGCGTGCGTGTGTGTGCGTGCGCGCGCGCGCGCACATGCTTGCGGGTATATAACGCTTTAGGGTACTTTTCTAACATATATGGAGGATTATGGATGTTCATTCCTTAGGAAGGGTGTGAATTACTTAGATGTGGGTACATCGTAGCGGTGTTTCCCGTGTGAGGTATGTTTATATTGTGTATGTGAAGCACACAATGCCTGAAATGCTTCAACTTTATGCTAGGAGATTAATAAAATGACATACAATTTGGAAGGGGGGAGATAAAACGATTAATGCATGGCGCGTCATACGGCGTGCATGTGAGTAATGCATGGAAATATGCATATAGAACCTATATACAGGAAAATGAAATTTGCGTTGAATGTTGAGAGTGCATACTATAAACAATTGGACAAGAGTGAAAAAGTGATATTAAAATGCAAGGAAGAATGAACCTTGAGTGTTCATAGGATTCCTTTATAATTACTCCTTGTGATATCGATCATACGCAACAGCTCTATTGCACTGAAAATTGTGGTCATTTGTCGGTATTCTCTTCACTTTATTATGAAACCTGTCTCTTCCCGAGTTTTTTCTTTTTTCTTTTCTTGTGAGAATATTTATTCGTCCCTGTAGTTTTCTTGTGTTCCCATGACGCACACCCTTCTGTTTTTTCAATTAGTTTTCCAATGTTTCAGGGTCTGCTTCTTCCTCTATTTCTCTTGTATATCAAATTCATATTTAGACCGACAAGTGTACACACATTTTCTTGAAGAAAATAAAAATAAAACACACAATGAATATCGGATAAAGAAACAACGAATAAAGACTTTATATTGATTTATTGGTTGCCATTCTTAGAACATGTAATAAGTATAGTTCATCAACTAAAGCTGGCATATAATGAAGTCTAAATATATTAAAATATATCTTGTTAAGTTCAAAATTAGGTTATGTCTGTAAAATAAGGAGATTAAAATGTTTCAGTCAAATCTTCGGGAACTGACATAAAACGTCCATTATTTTTTTTGCCATTTTTTATCAGCATTGGAGTTGGATATCTGAACAATCCAAACTTCAACTTAATGATTTGCTCTCTTCATATTTGTGCAAAAATAGAGATTTCCAAAAAAAACGGCCTTACTTGCTGCCGTCGGGCGCCAAGGAAAGCCCAACGGACACGCGCCTCCGCCCGACGCCGCCGCAAGACCTGCCGTGTCCTTCCGTCGTGTTCGATTCTCAATTGGTTTTTAGCCCTAAATCACTTATCAATTAACAATTCTTTCTTTTAAGTAAATAAAATATATAAAATATTATAAAATTGCCTAAGATAGAATAATTAAATAAAACAACAAATTCAACTACCTAAATCATATCTTCTACACTGCGAACCACAAGTGCCAAGCGGCACGGAGGCCAAAACTCTGTCTCGGCCTCAGCAAGTACAAGAAAAAGAAAAGAAAAAAAAAAGAACACTTTTCTTCTGGCAAGCAGAAACCGATGCCCATTATTCAATAAAATAAGAGGAAAAGAGTTTTAGTCGTGACCTATAGCTTTATCTTACCACTACGACAGTACCGTTCCTCACCACGCGTTAAATACCTTGCACTCCACATTCAACCTTCGTCCTATTACAACATGAGGCAGAGTCCCTCGGGGGAGCTCTCCAGGGGCGTGTTCCGGGTGCCTGCGTGTCCCTACCGCCAGAGGCGCCAGGGGACTTCCCCATGGAACGGGCAGGGGTGGGGGGCAGCAGCACAATACAGGAGCCTCCAGTGCAGAGTCGAGGCAACACTGTGTCAGGCCTAGTAAAAAGTCTTGTCTTCATTGCTTGCACTAAATTCCGCCAAGTCTTGTTTGTGTTTTCCCCTGCAAGCTGCAACGGCTATATTCCTGACACTGTGATCAACAGGGAGCAGAGCATTGATTGAGGAAAGTGGGCACAAGGGGCACGCTTTCTGTTGTGAGCTCGAGGGTTACACTATCTTCGACGCCACCCAAAACTTTTCATGGAGCAAGCGATTCAAATCTTAACATTCACAAATTATCAGCAATGCCCCTACAAGCTTCTTACAGTATTAATTCTACTATCGAAAACTATCTGAGTTCTGATGAAATCATAA
>NW_028234427.1:28228390-28230890 GCF_977035675.1 Penaeus japonicus | reverse complement strand
CATATTTTATTTCATTACTACATTATAAATACATGAACATCTTAATCACTACTATTATATCTAATGGTACTGCAATTCTATGTAATATCTAGTGGGGAGGAAATGTATTAAAAAAAAACAGAACATCATTTGCCATCTCACCTCCTCTTTGGTTTGTTCAGATAATTTGAATTTCCTATTAGCATCATCTGCTTCTCTTCTCCAAGCTTCACATGCAGTCCGCGCTTGTGCAATGCCTTCTTCCCAAGATGCCAACTAGAGAAAAGGGGGAAATCAATATTTAATGTGTTTATTCATAAAAAGTAATGGGGAATGAAATAAATTATAGGAAAAGAAAAAAATCACGATAAAACTCTTTATCAATAAGTGACTTGTATAAAAACAGATGTATACTAATATTCATAAAAGCAAATCCATGAAAATTAAACAATATTCAACATAACAAAGCAGAACTTGTCCTGACCTTTGCCCTATTAGTAGCAAGCTCTTCTCGTAACCGCTGGATCTCTGATGAGGTGGAGGAGCTGCTATTACCCGAGAAGGGTGCCATGAGTGGCGACTGTGACAGGGGGTTGCTTAGGGGATTACGTGTGTGAGGCGACATGTTGGTGCCCAGGTCAAAGAGGCCACCCCCACCACCTCCACTCGTTGATGGGAACCCCGCCCCAGAGATTTTGCCTACGCCATTCACGCCTAATAGTGCAGCCACACCCTGTAGAGGAAGGGATTGGATATGGAATTACATAACTGCAGCATGGTTGTGTATCATACTCATACTCTCTCTCACTCACTCACTCACAAACACAAACACAAACACACACACACACACACACACACACACACACACACACACACACACACACACACACACACACACACACACACACACACACACACTCTCACTCACTCACACAAATATATTCTCTCTTTCAAGCACTCTCACACAGAAACACACAATAACAATTACTCACTCATTCTGTCTTTCACGCACTCACACACAAACCTACACAGTAATACATTCTCTCTTTCATGCATTCTCACACAAAAACCTACACACTTGCTCAATCATTTTCTCCTTCATGCACTCTCACACACATACTCCAAAAAACAACAACTCCCACCTCCCACTCCTTTATAACTACTTACATGATCAAGTGAATTTTCCCTGTGCAGCGACGACTGGAGGAAGGAGTGCGGGAATGCTGGGGAGGATGTGGACGAGGGCGAGGGGTTGCTGATGAGGCCACCTGAGCGGTCCTGCTGGAAGCTGGACCCTGGGATGTTGACCGGGGCGCTCGAACCAAGCAAACCTGTAGGGACGGATGGAATGATATCTTCAGGAGGGCTTTCTCTGTGATGAGTCAAGTGGGTGTGTTTGGTATCTTTAACTTGGACTCATAACTATCTCAGGTATGAAGTAAGTTAACACTAAGTAGTCATAAACTGACAACATGAGGGGATGGAGTGGGGTATGGTAGGGGGAAGGGGGGATGAACTGAACATAGAGAATGAGAAAAAGAGAGCAATAGAGATGAAGAGCAAGGGAGGAGGGAGAAAGCACATAACAGATATGGACAGGCACAAATAAACAGCTAAAGAGCAAAATTTGAGGAAATAGGCAATAAAAGATAAAGACAAATGGAAACTGAGCTAAGTATAAAGGAAGGGAAATAAAAGAAAAGGAAGGATGAGGAGGTAGTTAGAGAATGAAAAAGAAAGATGGGAAGGCACTGCCTGAAGAAAGGAAAGAAGTGAGAAGAGAGAAGAGTGCAAGATCATCTCTTACCTGAATTAGCTAAACCCGTTGATATAGAATTACTTATTGAATTAGATTCAACTTCTAATTCTCTATCTAATGAGGCTGCAATGTTCAGTGGTTCATCTAAATTCAGGTCTTCTAATGCACTTCCTGTTGGGAGAGAGACCCTGTTAGAGTCTGCACTACAAATTCTAAAATCAAAAGAATTTTTCCTTTCCCATTCAAATATATTTCAAATACAATGTCCCATTTCTTTTGTTGTTTTCTTCTACTAACTTAAATTTTTCAGGAAAAAGACAAAACAAACAATAATCCACTGGAATAAATTTTGTTAACTGTATATATATCATTCCTTTCCTAAAACCCTAAAACAATTTATACAGCCAAACTGTGTCAATACGAGATTACCATGAATAGAGAAGTAAAATGAAATAAAATAAAGAGTAAACCTGAATGAATACCAAATCAAACAGACAGCAACCCAAAGCCTACTTACCTACAACAGATTCTACCGTATCACTGGTTGGGTAGAATGGTGGTGCCAGAGGAGACACAGTTGATGACAAACTAGAAGGCAGTGATGAGACGAACGAGGAGGAGGGTGTGACGGGCATGGAGACTGGTAACGTGACGGGCAAAGTGACGGGTAAGCTGGCCACAGGAGGATGACTGGGTACCATACTTGACAGGAATAAGCTCTGTTTGCGCTTGTTCTTTTCTAAGGGGTCTAAAGTAGGATCG
>NW_028234427.1:28195890-28198390 GCF_977035675.1 Penaeus japonicus | reverse complement strand
GTGATTACAATGTATGAATGATTATGTAATTTCTTGAATTTTTTTTTCATTGATAAGATATAATATTCAGATAAGCCTAACATCCATAAAGTCATTAGTCATGATTTTACTTACATTATTATATCCCTGTTCTTGGCTGCTGACACAGAACATTGGAATGATAAAAAACCTTTCATAATAGTCAGGCTAATCATAATTGGTAATGAAAGACAAGTGTTCTTTATGTTTGCACTAGTGGTGTTCATGTTATCAGGCTGTCTCTGGTTTCCTATGGGTTGTATGGAGTTCCCGCAAAAGTGTTTCCTGTGTCAAGTTCACTTTAAAATTTCGTAAACTTCAGTCGGCATGAATAAATCCTGATTGAAATTAATAGTTTGATTTGTTTTTCTTTTTATGATTTTGGTCTAACTTTTTTTATATACTCTGTAAAATGAAATATTACACTAAGATGTACAGTCAGTGCACTAAGTTTTTTTTATGCATATTCTAGGGAATCACACAACATATGCTATTCTAGTGGAGGGCTTCAGTCATCCAGATACTTTATATGGTGCTTGTATTTATGGATCAATAAAATTAACGATGAAAAAAATTTCTAAACAGTTTTAACATTTTCAAATTTTAATGTAGGCCATATAGTAATGTATATCGCAAAATTACAATAGATTTTAGCCTCCTAAAGACCATTACTCAGACCATCTTTGCCTCCTAGCTACAAATAAGCTTGATATGGAAAAAATTGAACATTTATGATTTGTGATGGTTTCTCAGATAGTTACTGAACAGTGGAGTATCAAAGTTGAAAAAGTTCTCCCTTGTATAGGGAAAAAAAAAGGCTGAAACACCTCTGATAAAACATACTAACCATAATTTGTATAGCAAATCATGTAATAATCATTTATTTATGTATACCTGAAAGTCGTAGTGCAAACAAAATAATGTCCGCATAGCTCAGCCATGCCAGGAGGCAACTGCATGTAGGGGAGGGGGCAGGGTGTAATAGAATGGGAAGGGGTATAGAAGGAGGCCTGGATGGGGGAGAAGCCAACGAGACATACAAGAAAAGGTCCAGTCGGGTAAAAGAAGGTATAGGGATTGAGAGGTTATAGGTCACAATAGCCTCGAAACAGGAAGGAAGATGCTAAGCAATACTAGATGTACTAGTGTACCCTTGTTACATCCCCTTTATGATATGATAGAATAGAGATTCAAAAACATCCCAACAGTTGATTCTCTATTGCGTCAGCTTGGCTAATGTTGCTTTAATTAATTTATGTATCATAAATTTTCAGCCTTCTAAGTAGATTCAATATATTGCAGAGTTAGTGCCTGTGTGCAGAGACGAATGCCAGTTCTATGAGAGAGTGAAGAACTCCACTCACACTGATGATGTCTCTCTACTGCCTCTTATGCCCATGTTTTATGGCTGTGTTGATGTAGATGAGGACGGGCAAAGTAAGTTGAAATTCATTCTGACAATCTCTGTCTCTATTCTCTCTCTCCTCTCCTCTCCTCTCCTCTCCTCTCCTCTCCTCTCCTCTCCCCTCCCCTCCCCTCCCCTCCCCTCTCTCCTCTCTCCTCTCTCCTCTCCTCTCCTTCCTACTTTTCTTCCTTCTTTTCTTCCTCCTTTTCTTCCTCCTTTCCTTCTCTCTCTCTCTCTCTCTCTCTCTCTCTCTCTCTCTCTCTCTCTCTCTCTCTCTCTCTCTCTCTCTCTCTCTCTCTCTCTCTCTCTCTCTCTCTCTCTCTCTCTCTCTCTCTCTTTCTCTCTTTCTCTCTTTCTCTCTTTCTACATATTTTTTGCTAATCCTGCTTGATATGTATGTCTTACATTTTGTTTTAGTATTTATGTCAGACAGATTGTGCAAATGAGAATTTATTTATTAATCTGATCAGTTGATTTGCGTATTTAGAAAAGCCACATCTGGTTTTGGAGGATCTGGCAGCTGGTATGAGTCTCCCCTGCATCACAGACCTTAAAGTTGGCTATACAAATTACTACCCATGTAAAGAACAGAAGAAAAAGGTATATTCATTTACAGTTTTGTTAACATAAGTTTGTGAGAGTGCATGTGTTTGCATGTTTGTGAGTGTGTTATGTTATGACCTTAAGCTTCTAAATTAAATCAGAAATTCACTTGTGATTTACACTCTTGAATTGTTCATTTATAAAGCTAACAATGCTGCTGTTATATGGAAATTTCTCTATAGATACCTTTAAACTTTGGTCATAAGTGAAAATTATCTTTATATAACAGAAGACAGCACCACGTGCAAGCCAAAAGGAACTTGGATTCTGCCTGACAGGAATGAGGGTGTTTGACCCAGAGACAGGGAAGCTTGTTGTCAATTTGCAGGCGGTTGAGAGTAAATGTCTGACCACAAAGGAAGTTTTGGAAAGTAAGCTATTATTCTCTGAATGTAATTCAATGTCTATCAATGATAAGTTTATTTAGGTATTATGGTATATGTAGATAATATTTTCTTTCTTTCCCTTCTTTTA
>NW_028234427.1:28183390-28185890 GCF_977035675.1 Penaeus japonicus | reverse complement strand
CTTGAATTACACACCACAATCTTCCTCCCTTCAACGTTTACCATCTATTCCTCTTATAAGTCATCCTGCCTATGTTGATCCTTGGTGAAATAGTACCCACCATATCCATTTCCATCCTTTTTTTAAAATCTAGCACATCCTGCTCTCATGTTTTCCTCTCCTGGACACTTTACCTATCAATCACCTCCGTTTCCACCCCCAACATGCCCGTTGAAGTCCTCTTCAATTAACAGACACTCTTCATTTCTTGGTTACCCTATCCACCACTTCATCATTTGACTCATTCCAAAAAAATTCTTTCTCCTCCAATTCACATCCCAGTTGTGGAGCATATGCCCTAATGATAGTCGTCATCACCCCTTCAACTTGTAGTTTTACATTCACCATTCTGTCATATACTCGCTCCGCCTCCAATGAAATATAACTTCTTCAGGATATTCTTACCATATTTTCCCTCCTATCAACACCGCACTAGAACAATTTGAACTCTCTATCAACGATTCTCGAATTACTCCCTCTCTATTTGTTGAGAGAGAGAGAGAGAGAGAGAGAGAGAGAGAGAGAGATGAATTAGGGGAATGGAGAAGAAATATAGGAAAGATGAAAATTATCTTTGCTTCAGAGACAGTGAGAAAAAGAAGATATATGCATTAGATAGATATGCAGATATATAGATAAGCCAAGTGTTTCCTGGATAAAAAGCAAGAATGTATAGAGTAAGATAAAGAAGAATAAACAATAAATGTATTACCAAGTAGAAAAGGCAAGAAAGATAGAGAGATGGAAAGAATAGACAAAACGTCAAATTCCAGGAGAGTGATGTGATGGCGATGACGTTCCCGCGTTCACGAAGATCCAGCTCAGTGTCGACACCGCACCGTGACGAAGATCCCCCGGGACATCAAAATCCCATTTATTAAACTGAGCCTTTTCTTTCGTCAATATTTCTGTACTTTTCATGTTTCATTTTATTACTACTTTTACATAGGGGACTTTAGAAACAAGTAATTACATAGCCTCCTCCCCAAATACAAGACTACCCGTTCCTTCAAAGTACCCTTTTTAGAGTGTGGGGTATCCTTTGGCTTTTGTGTTCAATATGTAAGTGATTGGGAATTCAAACATGTAAAAAACAAAGCACTCATCCCTTATAATGCAGTAACTGAGTGCATTTACATCGAATTTATGTTTTATCACTATTCAGACAGAACCTTTTGTTACTAGCTTGATCCAGTCATTCCAACTCCATAGACTTTCAGAAGTGAAGTGGAGCGCCTCCGCCACCAGGGGAATGATCATCAGGGCAGAGGCTTTTATTTCAACCTGGTAGACGTACCCGCTTCGCCTCGTAATATTATGACACACTTGCCTTTCTGTTTTTTTTTTGTTTTTTTTTGTGGTCTCATTAACATTTGTCTGTCAGGGAGGCAATATTTTTATTTGATCCCGTGCTATTACTATTTCAAATCCGTTTCTTATTTCTACTAGATAACAAGATCCGGAGAAAGAAAAGAACGCAGGAAAAGGGAAAGAAAAAGCGATTCGCGGATAAAATATAGTATTGCGGCTTTGGGCTTCGGCAGTGTTTTTTAGGCGAGACTGAATTTTTAGGCACCGAAATTTGCCAAAGAGGATAAGTCTCCATCAAACCTTAATCATGGCACAACGGCATGTAAATCTGTGACAACACCCAGTAATCTGAAGTGAAGTTCGTGCGAGCCAGACAAGAGGAATTTACCGCGTATACTACCTACCCATCACCCACAAGTAAAAATGTACATGAAATCGATAGATCAATGAATCCTGCGACGCTTTTACTCAATGGTAAAATTATCGTAAACTTTCTATTTAATATATTTGATGCATGCAATAAATATTTTGAGGGAATTTTCGTCGGTCAATGCATAAAAATGTTGGACAAAAGCTATAACAACTCCAACGCAAAATGCTTGTTACGACCCTGACATGAGGGCAGAACTTCTCACACACATACACACACACACACGCTCACACACTCACTCACACACACACACACACACACACACACACACACACACACACACACACACACACACACATATATATATATATATATATATATATATATATATATATATATAAATGTGCATATATATATATATACATATATGAGTTATACATATATATATATACATATATATGAGTTATATATATATAGAGAGAGAGATATAGATATAGATATATATACATATACATATAAATGCACATATGTATACATATATATATATATATATATGTGTGTGTGTGTGTGTGTGTGTGTGTGTGTGAGTGTGTGAGTGTGTGAGTGTATGAGTGTGTGTGTATGTGTGTGTGTGTGTATGTGTGTAGATGTACATGTATGTATGTATATAAATATAAATATTAATATATATATATATATATATATATATATATATATGTACACACATATGTATCCATGTGTGTGTATGTGTGTATGCACGCACACACACACACACATTAC
>NW_028234427.1:28153390-28160890 GCF_977035675.1 Penaeus japonicus | reverse complement strand
CCCTCAGGCACCGGACCTCCCTGCGACGCCTGTGGGAATATCTCAGTCCTTTTCTTCTCGTGTTTAGTGATCAGTTGTCTAGTACATTGTTTTTTTTTTTTACTATTGTAACATGCATGTAGTAGTTGATATTTCGTGTATATTTGTACTGTTTGATGTGTTATCTGTGTAACACACTGTGTACACTAATCTTATTGTTTCATATCAAATTTCTTTGATTATGTAATAGTCAATGTGAAACAAGCCTCATGGGAAGCTCCCTTATTTTAAATTTGTGTTAGGAGGGACTATGAATCCCATTAAATTATATCACTGATCCCCATCAACTTCCTCTTTCTCAAGGTTGAGCAGTGGTGGATGGCGACCCCGAGCTGGTCGCCGAGGTCGTCTACCCTTCCGCGCAGACTCCAGCGGCCGCGCTCCTCCACCCCGCCCACCTCTAGGAACTCCTCGACGCCTCCACTCATTTCCAATAACTTCCAGTATTTGAGAGAGTCCGCCAGCCACATGACCTCGTCGCATCACCTCTCCTTGGGCAGCGCGACGCCTGCCCTCTACCCAGAAGAGCAGCTCGTCCTACACGCCTCGCCCAGCCACCGTTCAGCCTTGCACAGATCTCCTATCCACCATCCCTCCCCGCACTCCTCGCCAAGCCACCGTCCCTCGCACGGGTCCCCAGCCCACCGGTCCTCGCATCCTTCATCCCACAGCTCGCCCAGCCACCGCCCGCAGCCACAGGGCACTCCTGCCCATCCTCAGCACAGCCTAAAAGAGTTCATGGAGGACCATCCACTAGGACTGTCGCCGTCAAGCAGGAATCCAGAGAGCAGGATCAATTTGAAGAACCAGAAGCACAGGTCTCCAGCGCGTACCATCGGCGAGTGCAAGACGCCTCCAATTCCACTCGCAGACAATAGACTCAGCTACAAGGACCTCGAGTCGTCTCCAGGCAGGTCGAAGAAGGACCAGGGTCCAAAGAAAGGAACACAGGACATCGAAGGGGTGAGGAAAGAGCCAAAGGACTCCGCAATTAAGCAGAGCAAGGAATGCCACAACAAGAAGTCTGGAGAAACGAAAGCAAGAAAGTGTGGGAAGGAACAGCAAGAGCGCGTAGTCGACGGCGAGAGCAGCCACCAGGAAAAGAAGAGGCACCAACATGGAAACAAGGGGAGGCAGCAGAAGGAGTGTATCCATTCGCAGGAGGCGCAGCGTAAGAGGCAGGAGAATATCCAGAATGAGGAGAACCAGGTGAGACTAACATCAGCTGCACTCAGAAATGAGGACGGTACCATGAGTATACGAGGTGAGGCCGAGGGGGAGGAACCACAGCCTTCCATAACACCAAATCAGAAGGGAAGCACGCTCATTGCTTCAGCCAGAGATGCTGACCCCAATGCAACAAAGTCAGATAAGAAACCCGTAGTGGACGCGGAAAGTAACAGAGAGAAAAAGGACTGTGGGAGATACGACCGATCTGCCCTGCAGTTGGACCTTCCTCATTCCCACATGAACAACTCTCGCAAGGTGAACGCGTCGCCGCAGCGGCCAGAAGGACTGAAGAACAATGTTCTGCACCATAACAACAGCTTGGCCAATATCACCAAGGGCTCGTGCAGTGATCTGACGGCGCGGAACTTGGGCTACACCGAAGTGGACAAGTGCCACAAAAAGCTCTGCTCACAGACCCTGGACCAGCTCAACCAGCACGCGCCAGACGACAAGACGCCGGCCAATGCGCCCGGCGGGACACACTCAGGGAAGCTCGACAACATCATCTCCAGCGACAGCAAGGAACCGGACCCGAAGGCGCACGAGGAAGACACGAACAAAACCAACAGCAGCAGCAGCCCCGACGCAGAGAACGTGTCGGTGAAGACCTACCCGAGTCTGTCGGAACTCAACTTCAACTTCGGCTCCCTGGCGGCGCAGAGGATCCTGTGCGGCGCGAGTGTGAACAGCCTGGACACCCTCGTGGAGGTGAACCTAGCGGCCGAGAAACGGAAGTTGCAGCGCAAGCACAGTTCCCCCGCGACGCCAGTCACCAACACAGACCTGGGATTTGTCTAACTAAATGCTCACTCGCTCTCATTGTTTGTAAATAAATAAATATATATATATGTAAATGTTTATTAAGGTATGTAAAGAATATTGACTGACTGTTGTGAATATTATGCTTGCAATTTAGGAACTAATTATTTTATATCCAGTAACAGTACAAGCTAGACTAGTCGTGTAAATAACAGGTGCTCGTACTGGGAGCCATAGAGATACGAAAATGTTGCTCTCTAGAATGTGATCTCGTCAGGAAGAAACAGGTTAATACATTTCCATCAACTAATGATTCTGTGTTTTATTACTGCATCCTCTCCTTGCTACCTCCTGTGTTGTAGTTAGGAAAATATATTATGTTTCAACAGTGAAAAAATATCTAATGTTTTATTTAAGAAAGTTTACCGTGCGAAGTCTAAAAGAAAACAATTGTATACGCAGAATAAATAGTTTAAAAAGAAACACATCAAACCATTATGGAGATATGAGACTAAAACACGAAAAATAAGCATATGGAAGACCCAAGTCATTAACAATGTAAGAACATAATAAAAGCTTTGAGTGAAAGGAATGTTTGAGAATGAATGCCGAGCTGACATTTTTTATGTGGATTCTTAAGCATAGCAATGAAAATGGCCGAAGGGAAGTTTAGATACTAATGTAATAGTAAATTGCGAGAAAATCACAAATGCTCATTAAAGAATTAGATACTGCAGAAATTAGAAATGCACAAGTATGCTTGCGTGGGCAATAAATTATGAAATAATAATTAGAAATCTGTTAATATAAGGTTTGTATACATTAATGACGCATTTTTTAATTGCTAACAAAGTGGGGTGATATTTAAGGGAGTGTTTTTAAATACACTACGGTATGCTTTATATGCAGAAATTTAAAGGAATACAAACTTGTGTAATAGATAAGTAGGGAGACAAGAGAAAAACGATAAAATTCGAGTTTACAATAATGAATGATCAGTGATATCTATGTATAAAACATCAAATTCCCAAAATACCAACCTTAAAACTTGTCAGCCATCTAAAAGTACCGCAAAACAGCTAAATGATAACGAAATAACTGCGCCATTCACTCCCTTTGCCACATCATCAAATTCAAATCTCCCGCCTTACCGTAATCAGCCAATCAGCGCCTACCTCGCATCCCCGCCGTTCGGACGGGCCAATCAGCGGCTTTGTTTTGAGTCCGTCCTTTGAGCCTAATGGAGGTGCAGGCGGAGACAGAATGAACTCACTCTGAGGGGAAAAAGGATTAATTACTCGCCATGGGACTCATCATCTCGAGATTTAGGGTGAGGAATACGTCGAGGAACGCACGCCGTTCAGGGATATGAGTTAGAGAAAAGTAAACGGGCTGAAACATGGGCTAAAATCACGACATCTGGGGGCTGGGAAAAGTTTTTTCCCACGTAACATTATATCCCTTTGAGGTTACCTGTTTTCCTACCAGGACTGGCCTTCCCTGGGCGGTGTTCACCCCTTCTACAACCTTTTCTTCCTCGGGTTCTTTTATCTACCCTTGTTTGACGTCCTTGCGTTAGGAAGCGAACGGGTTAGGTCAGGGGTCAAAGGGTGTATTTTGGCTGGAGATAAGCCAATAGTTTCTCCCTTTTTAATTATTTGACATTTAAAGTATTAGTGATATGCCTTTAATGTTGTGTTTTTTACATTGGAGAACTATTTTATTATTTATAAAACTAGTTGTCATGGAGAGAGAGAATGTCATTCCCATATAATTTTGAATTGCAAAGGGCTTTGTAAATCTGCCATGGGTATTCACTCTTTATCTGATAGTTATGCTTTAATTTCTAAAGATGTTGATGTTCATTTTGATAAATAAAAACTTAATGTATTTAATCAGTTTAACTTTATCACTCAACATCTTAGCCAGTGCTAGTCGAGTCAAATTTAAATTGGACATCAGTTTTAATGATGTTGCATGAAATCTGTAAATTTTCATCACATTTTTAGATGTATGTTTTTTATAATTGTCAAGCAGTTGGCAACAGATCTCCACTCAGTAAATTAACAAGTATTCACTCTTTATAAGATAGTTTTTTCACTTTTCTTGCAGTATATGCTAGGTGGAGGTTTGTTGGCTTTTGCCCCAGTGAATGCTTGAATCACTGGGTATCCACATTAGTATCAGATAGTCCTGTTATCCTTGACAAGTACAGATCAATTTTGATGCCTGTTATTGTTGTATCTTTTGTAAGACAATATTGTTAATTTTTTGTATCTTTGTCTGGTCTTATTCTGGATACTTAACCTATTTTTTCCAATTTCTATGATATGATTAGATTAAAAGAGATAAATTTCTGTTGTGGGTTATGGCAAAGATTTTATATTTATGTATTGTCATGAAAAGAGACATCAGGATAATTTTTCCTAATAAGCAAATTTAAGACAATAATTAGATGATTATCAAGTTAATTGCTCAACAGGATTTGAAATTCAACTTTGGAATTTTATGTGCTTAATGGAAGGCTGAAATAAAAGAGCGAGTATGTAGTTATTAATTTAGAGAAAGTTAAAATTATCAGACCTGTCAAGCATCAAATAAAATTTTAATTTAGACATTAAATGCTTATGATACCTAGTTATTGTAATGCATTATCATACGGGTAAAGTCAGTGTAAAAATCTAATTTACTCATTATAGTGTAATCACAGCTTTCCACATGGTAAGTAGTACATGCAATCAATAGATGATTGATTTCTAAGACCGTTTTCTCATGTGGTGTAAAAGTCATTAAAGATTTTTTTAAATTATGAACTTAGAAATTTCAAGAAAATATAAAAGGAATCTGCCCTTTGAGAACCATGATCTAACTAATGATATATTGTTAAATAAAGAACAAGGCCATCCGTGTCTTGCCAGAATATATGTGGTGGGGGTTTAGTGGTCTCTTTCCGAGTGCTGAAGGCCAGTGATTCTTGAATGCATTTATGGCTATGATTTTTTCTTCCTCCTTCCCAGTTTGTCCTATGTCATAGAAGAAAAATGTCTTTGAATTTATCGTTCAACCATTTCAAGGTGCTTTTTACCTATTGATAATATAAGTGGAGTAGACCATTTTCATTTCACCTTGAAATAAATTTTTTATTAGCCAGACCAAAAAAAAAAAAAAAAATTGTACTAATTTTTTTTTTCTTTTTTTATTTTTCTTTGTTCTTTTTTCTTTTTTTTTTTAGAATCTAGTAAGATTGACTTCAGATAAAGGATTATTTAGGGTAAGAAATTAGTGAAAGCTGTTGATGATATTCCAGCAGCTGCCACTGCTAATTCTTTTTTTCTTTTTTCCTATCTTCTTCTTTTTCTCTTTCTCTTTCTTTTTTTAAAAAGAAAACCATGACTTTTATGTAAAAATTATGCACCATCATATTTGTAATGGTATATTGGGAAATGCTAGTGCTATTATAGATTATATATTTCTTCCCATCATTGTATTTTCCTAATATTTTAGGTGCTGAGTTTTTCTCCAAAGCAAAAGTACTCTGCTAATGGAAGAGAATAGCTTCTTAATCATTGTTGAAAAATCAGTCTCAGAATAATATTTTGAAATATGGAAATATCATAGCCATGTGTACTACTGTATATGGTTCTGTTAGGCAATTTGGCTAAAGTTCAAGAGGATTTGATAGAAACATTTTAGCATGTCCAACACAAGGAATGAACAGGCAGATATGAAAATGCATTTTTCTCAGAGTAGAGGGGCTTATTAAAAATCTGCAAGATGCTTTGCTCATTGACTCAAGGTGATATGACAGTACTTGAATTGATACAGTATGGTAGCATACACATGCTTTGAAGAGGATTTACTCTCTGCATGCCTGTGTACGTGCATGCATGCCTCTGTGTGTGTATGTGTGTGTCTGTGTGCGGTGTGGGTGTGTGTGCGGTGTGTGTGTGAGTGAGGTGTGTGTGTGTGAGTGTGAGTGTGAGTGTGAGTGTGAGTGTGAGTGTGAGTGTGAGTGTGAGTGTGAGTGTGAGTGTGAGTGTGAGTGTGAGTGTGTGTGTGTGTGTGTGTGTGTGTGTGTGTGTGTGTGTGTGTGTGTGTGTGTGTGTGTGTATGTGTGTGTGTGTATGTGTATGTAGTGTGTGTGTGTGCTGTGTGTGTGTAGTGTGGGTGCATGTGTAGTGTGGGTGCATTTGCGTGTGCATGTGCATGTGCGGTGTGTGTGTAGTGTGGGTGCATGTGCGGTGTGTGTGTAGTGTGTGTGTGCGTGTGCGTGTGCGGTGTGTGTGTAGTGTGTGCGTGTGCGCGTGCGGTGTGTGTGTAGTGTGGGTGCCTGTGCGGTGTGTGTGTAGTGTGGGTGTGTGTGTGTAGTGTGGGTGCGTGTGCGGTGTGTGTGTGTAGTGTGGGTGCATGTGCGGTATGTATGTAGTGTGGGTGTGTGTGCGTAGTGTGGGTGCGTGTGCAGTGTGTGTGTGTGTAGTGTGGGTGCGTGTGTGGTGTGTGTGTAGTGTGGGTGCGTGTGCGGTGTGTGTGTGTGTGTGTGTGTGTAGTGTGGGTGCATGTGCAGTGTGTGTGTGTGTAGTGTGGGTGTGTGTGCAGTGTGGGTGTGTGTGCAGTGTGTGTGTGTGTGTGGTGTGGGTGTGGGTGGGTGTGCGTGTGCGTGTGCGTGTGCGGTGTGTGTGCGTGTGTGTGTGTGTGTGTGTGTGTGTGTGTGTGTGTGTGTGTGTGTGTGTGTGTATGGGTGTGTGTTTGTGTTTGTATGGGTGTGTGTGTGTGTGTGTGTGTGTGTGTGTTTTTGTTTGTGTGTGCGAGCGCGCATGAGCATGTTCGGTGTGAATGTGTGTGTGTGTGTGTGTGTGTGTGTGTGTGTGTGTGTGTGTGTGTGTGTGTGTGTGTGTGTGTGTGTGTGTGTGTGTGTGTGTGTGTGTGTGTGTGTGTGTGTGTGTGTGTGCAGTGTATGTGTGCATGCTTGCTTATGAGCGTGTGCATGCATGTATCTGTATCTGAATAGTTTAAAGACAATATTGTATTTTTGGATACAGTGACATAGCACTAATTCAAAAAATAAATACTCAAAGGTGTGATACTGTACTGGATAAGTATAGATATCTTTATTGGAAAAACAATGTTGTATTTGTAGATATAGTGACCTTATGCGGATATAAACTTCATATATATAGATCCTATATAGATGAATCCTTATTGCATCCAGAATTACAAGTAATGGGAAGATTACTCAGCAAGTCATGAGATTAAGTATGTATGTCATGAAAACAGGTGATGGTATCAGTTACAGCTTGGAAGTTGTTGAATTAAGACAGCTATGCTGTGGGTTAGCTATGGGTGTGTCTGTTGGGTCAGTTGGGGAAAGTAGGCTATGTTTGTATTGGAATGCAGGGGCCCTACGTGTGTTTGTGCATATTTAAAACATTTAAGAATTATGCAGAGACTAAGTTGGGTAGCAAAACAAAAGGT
>NW_028234427.1:28143390-28150890 GCF_977035675.1 Penaeus japonicus | reverse complement strand
GACGACGGGCGTCATGACGTACATGACGTTCGGGGATTTTGGATCATTGTGCTATTTTATTTTGCTATGAAAAAGGAATGAGTGATGATGGCTACTGCAGTCATAATTACTATAATTACCGTAATATCGTGCTAGCTTAACGTCCAAAACCTAGATGGCACCACTGTCTCTATAGAGCGATGGCACACACTAAGTTGATGAACCCTTGCTCTAAAGTACCGCCGATGAAGGATGTGCAGGCAGAACAAGAAGAGGAAGGTGACTCAGTCCATACCCAGTATCTAAAATGTGCTCCTGTGCCAATATGGATGCCTTTCACTGTGGCACTCACAGTCACAAGCACAGGTTTCATTCCTCTTCCCTACCTCTTCTTGTTATCTTTATTGTACTGGGTTATATGTTTCATATTCGTTCATGACAGCACAAAAATACAAAAAAATAAAGTTGCTTTTTGTCCTCCCATAAGACAGCAATACTTCTATCACATTGAGTATAAAGAAAATAATGAGCTAATATGGATAATATACTACAATTTTAGTCAACTGCAGCACTGATAGAGCCTGTCATATGGCACATATAAGTCTCTAAACTCAATAAAACACACAAAAAAATAAAACGCAAAAAACGTTTGTTTTACAATGAATGACTGAAAAAGAGTGGGATGATTCAAATTATATTGCTTCAAGCGGTCTCTCTCTAAAATAATACCTATCCTGGAGGCTGGGCAAGAAAATTTATCTCCGTCTGCAATGGGTAAATAGATAAATTAGTTAGTATATACAGTCAGTGTCAAATAGATTGCAAGTGAATGAATTCTAGTGTACTTACCCCCCAATTAAGCTGGAAGTGTGTCTTCTGAGATATAAATTTTTAAAACTTTTTCAGAATATGTTTTCCTTCATATGTAGTAATATTTGGAGTCAAGAGTGGAGATCAATATAAAAAATTAAGTTTGATTAGGGGTGTGTGGCAAAGTTTGATGTAGAAACTTGAAATTTTAACTTTATTTGATCTGAAAGGATAAATATATAATACATTTTGTAATAAAGATGAATGAACTAATTTGTAATAACAGCTTTTACAAGCTTAAACTAAATAAACATTGTTAAAAAGTATATAACTAGAAAAAGAATATAAAGTGATTTTCAATTTACAGGGTGTGCAGAATTATAATTTGCAGTTTATACAGTGTATGAGAATAGTAGGGGTTTATGGTTTGAAAACCTAATTGTCTATGTTAAATGTTTTATTTAATATGATGATTTGCTCAGGTGCTGAAGCCCCAGCCAGTGGTGCAAACTCCGGCTCAGCGGATGCCCTCCCCGAGCAGTCAGCAGTCAGGAGGTGAGATGTATATATGTATACAAGTGCAAGTTGGACAGATTCAGAAATGTAAAAAAAAACTAACATACAGACACACCAGCCATAAACACAAATACTTTGACATACACTAATCTGCTACACCTATTTTTGTTTACCTAACAGAAGTACGAAAAAGATTGGTGAATTCCGGAACACCTGCACCCCCTGGCCCTCCGACAGGGTTGGTGCGACCCACAGTGGTGCCAAGTGGGGTGCACCAGACCCCAGGGTTCCCTCCCAGACCACCACTCATAGCCCAGTCTGCACCCACCAGGCCAGGTCAGTAGGGACACCCTGGACAATTGATATGTTTGTGAACTTTCTGTCTGGACTTGCAAGTTTTGTAAGTGTGTTGCTTATTATTATTATTATTATTATTATTATTATTATATATTTATTTTATTTATTTATTATTATTTTTCTTCTTCTTTCCCTTATCTTTCTCCAGGTGTTTTGGACTTTCTTATTTCTCTCATTCTTTGCCCTTTGTTATTTTCAGGTATCCTTCTAACCTCTTATTCTAGTTTGTGTGCTTTTATTTTGCCTATTGTGTTTTTAGTGTAACCCAAACATTCTCTTGTAACTCAGACATTCTTTAACATAGCAGTAGTGAAAGATTTTGTGCAAGTTTTTTCAATAACACCTTGGGGATGTGACATGCGTGTTGTGGGATTTCCAGGTGTGGGTAGTACGAGCCCTCTGCGTGTGTCCCCCTCCCCCGCTCTATCCCATGGACCCCCCAGCCACAGCCACCCCATGAGTGCCAACATTCCCCCCAGCTACAGTACACCTGCAACAGTCCTGCACTTACACCCTGCACGTGAGTCATCCAGGGTTCCTCCTGGGCTCTGCTGCTGTGGGGCCCAGGGAGAGAAGGTTTAACACCAATAAGGTTTTAGGATTAAAGTGGAAGGGCTTTGATAATATTGATGTAGAAACAGAATATGGTGAATTATGATTGTTATCAAATAGAATGGTATGAGTCACCTTTGATGTCCCTTCAGGTCTAGATTCCTCAAGCAGTGGAAATGGCCCACCTGGCCCCCCCATGCCACGGCCAGTGCTGCCCAGGGAGCGGGGCTACTTTGACCGCTTCGTGGAATATCTTGTGGGTGATGGCCCAGCCAACCGCTTTGCTCTTGTGTGCCGCCAGTGTGAGTCACACAATGGCATGGCGCTCAAAGATGAGTTCCCCTATTTGGGTAAGGAAAGATTACTTTTTATTTAAGAGTGTGTGTGTATGAGTGTTTGTATGTGCATACATTTGTGTCTGTATTTGAGTGTATATGTGTTTGTACATGCATCATATTACTTACCTTTAAAAACAAACAGCTTAGGCACAAGTACAGCTCAGAGTTCTCATACATCTTTACACCCTCACCTTTCACAGCTTTCAGATGTGCATACTGCTACTACTGGAATCCTGCACGAAAACAGCGTCCAAGTGCACCTCGTCTAGAGGATCTGACTCCTCAGCCTCCACCTTCTCTCTCTGTACCAGAGGATCAAGAGGAGGAAGAGGAAGATGATGATGAGGAGGAGGAAGAGGATGAGGAGGAGCAAGAGGACCAAGAATCTTCATCAGGGGAAGAAGAGGAAGAGGATGAAGAAGAGGAGGAGGATGAGGAGGGTGGAATGGATGAGGAAGGCAAGTAGGGGTGAAGAGGGAGGAAGAGAAGAGAGTAGTGAGAAGAAGACAGCAACAGTAGGGACAGAGACTAGATAGGGATGTTAATCTTGTAGCAGAGTGAGAAAGTATCAGTCAGATTGGAGATATTAAATTTCATTTCCTCTGTTTTGTTTTTGGAAATTACATCATACAAATACTTTATATTCTTCATTTATCTGTAACTTTAAAGCTCAGTTTGCTTTGAGAATGTCATAAGAAGTCAGTAGAAAGTTAGTAGTGTATACTGATAATTAGTTTCTCAAAGAATTTTCAAGAATTTGACAACTTTAACCTGACAGAGTCGGGAGGCAGCAGCTCTGGGGATGAGGAGGGAGCTGCGTCATCATCTGAGCAGTCTAGCGCAAAGCCAGCATCCAGCCAGGAAGGTATGGCAGCCGAGGGCCCGGTGCCTGATCCCCCTAAGAGCTTATAACAAAAACGACTAGTCTGTTTGTGAGAAAGCACTTGTTAACTGATATAACCTGAGCACTTGTCATTATTTAGAGGTCATTTGAGAATGTAAATGAGAGGTGAGAGTTTTAAGGTGAAGAGAGCAGCTACCTGACAGGTGTGTGTTGCTCCCACCAAGCAGGTTCCTTGGAGGACGTAGCCAAATCGACCCCTTCGTCCATCACGTCCTCCGACCCCAGCACTTCTGATGATCACCTCCAGCAACCCAACTGCCATGCCAACTCCTGCACCACTGCCTCCTCCACCACCACCACCACTCCCTCTTCAACCACAGAGAACGAGGAGACAGAGTGACGGTACTGCCTTGTGCTGCCGTTGTGCTCTGTCTGCCCTGAGCTCTTAGATCTGCTGAATGTGGTGTCCTGCTGCTGCTGATGCTGATTAGACTTGCTTGTCTCTGGTAGCTCCATGCACCCTCTACTCCTCTCTCCTCCACTCCCTGTGCTAGCAGGTAGCCAACACTCCAACCTGACCAGTATTTTCATGGGACATGATACTTTTTCTCATATTATTGAATTTATATATTTTGCCTCTGAAGCACACTGGAGTGATGGGTGTGTAAACTGCTAATTACATGACCTTGGCCATCTCTAAAGGTCCTGCTTGAAGAATCCATCCCTAACCCTGCCAACTCCTGTCTACTCCTGTTCCTATCCCAAGTGATGGTAATTGACCCATATCAGTATGGAAATCATACAGATCATTTTCCAACATTTAATTTAGTGCTTTCTCCATGATATAAACAGCCTTCCTTTGTAGCTATGTACCCAAAGAGTCCTTTATCAGCCCTCTGTGCCCTGTATCCTTGAAGATTACGTACATATGCAGGTTCTTACATCATTGAAAGGGAACCTAATTTCCCCTTTGCCAGTCCTTTTCAGGTGTCCAGTGAAGCGATTTGTGTGTTTGGTTGAGCTCTGATACTTAGTTTGACTTTGTTCAAGTTTTGATAGATTGTGTTTGATTAGCATTAAAATGTGATGGAAGGTGAAGGGCTAAGGTGTTTAAAGTGTACATGTATGAGTCTTAGTAAGTGGTCACTGCAGAGCAAGAATCAATAGGAGACTGATTCAGTGTTAATTCTGGTGCGCTGTCTCTGTCTTTTGTTTGTGTGTGTGCTTGTTTTTATGTATGTTTGTTTGAGGTGATGATAAAGTTACAGGATGACATGGAAATTTACACTAGTTCTGTCAGTTTTCCTGCATTTGATATGTTTGCTAACCAATGAGCCAATTCTTAGGCTAAATGCTTCTCCTTTTGCTCACATGCAGGTGCTATTAGTATGTTTTTGACTGGTTATCAACAAATGTACCTCGTCTCACTTTGACGCAACTGTCAGTAGTCAACCAGATACTTGTCAGATTTACTTTAGTATTTCCTCCTGTGTCTCCCTGTCCTTCTCTCTCTCAGCATACAAGATATGAGGGGAAGAGGGAAAGAGGAACTGGGAGGAACACATTTAAAGCACTTCTAATTTTCATTTCCATATTTGAGGGTTTTACTGAGCTGGGTTATTATTTGTTTTTGAACTGTCTCCTTATTCACTGAACTGTTCAACAGTTTGTGCTGCTTTAAGTTAATTACAGCATGAAGTAGGAATGATAATTTAAGTTATGATCCTGTATCAATATTGGTGGAAGGTTTGGTAGTGTGTTGAGCTCTGGTGATTGCATTACTGCCAGTCATATTGTGTACTAGTGGAAAGTGGAAACCAAGAGAAATTTATTGTGTTTGAACTGAGGGTAATCAGGATGGAGGAAGGGGAATACGTGTACTCTCCACTTAGAAAAATATTCATTGATTCAAAGGGAAAAAAAATATTATATTTTGTAGTCTTCTTGATACTGGCAGATTTTAAAGTTGGTATTTGAAAGTAATTTTATTTGAAATTATTGCCAGATTCTGTGAACTTTTTGTTTTTCTTAATGGGAGTAGATTGTGTCACCAGTTCATCTACCCAAGTTCACAACAAACACTAAGGTATGGGACACATTCAGACAAGTTTCTCTGCATTGCACATATTAAACTATACACTTAGTACTGAAAGGATGATTGTTAAGCTTTGAAAAAAAAAAACATTTACTACAACAAAACAAGGAATGACAAACACCATGGGAGTAGAGAAAAGTTGGTAGTATCACAGCTGAGGACAATATTCACACAGTCACTTATAACAGAAAACAACTGTTGCCAGATCAGAAGAAATGGTGCCACAGTCACTTTATACTATTTATTGTGACTTGAAAATTGGGATAACTGTCAGATATTAAATAGTATTCCATAATATGTGAGATTAAATAGTAATCCATGATATGTGCCACTAGATTTACTTCAATTGTCATAATTTTTTTAGAGAGTGGTACATACAGAAATTTGAAAGAAAATGGTCAGAAATTTCTATAGGGTGCAAGTACATAATTTGTAGATGATCCCTGAGGTAGTGTGCTTTTATATCAAGTTTTATTTTTAATACATATTCAGTCACATTTCAAGATTTAGGGATTGGAGTACACACCTCAATAATAATACATAAGCAGAGCCTTTTTGTGAGGATGGTCTTAATACACAATCACCCTTTGCTTAAAAAAAAAGAAAATATGATATATATATGCATAATTATAAAAGGTGTACAGTTTTCCTCACTAGAAACACAGGGCTAAAAATATTTGTTTTTGTTTTTTTACTGTGTAAAGTGTGGATTAGTTGTCATAGCATTCGTCAGTAGCACAAATGTGGCATTAGCTCTAGGTCATGGCAGATTTGATAACATCAGCAGATTGGGGGACGACTACCTGAAGTGGTTAACAGTCAAAGAATGAAGATTGCAGGAGCTTCACTAGCACGATGTCAATGGCTATTGCCTCCTTTTGTATTATTACATCAGTAGCTAACTGGTTAAATTATTAAATAATTGCCAGGACCGCTTCTCATACTATAATTTTGTTACTTTCTTACCATTCTACCATTTTGCTAGTGTTATTTTATGAATAAATAACACCACCACAGAGTTGAACATTTGAGAAGTGAAGGTCTTTCTGATGTCGGTCAGATCACTGTTGGTTCATTTATTGTCTGTATTAACCTGTTAACACCAGGAGTACATGGATACATACACTGTCTACTGTGGTTTTGCTTTATTTTTATTTATTTATTTACTTTTTGATATATTGTTGGTTCAACAAGTGCTTCATCACAGATGATTCTACAAGCACTTAATCACCAGAGTCATTAATAGGCCTACCTGACCTCACCTATTTGCTCCTTTTCTTGACTTTTGGGAAAGAACTTTTTTATTTCTTTTACTATTATTATTGTTCCTGATGTTTTGATAATAGTAATAATAACATTAATAATAGTAATAATGAATATAATGTTGATAATGATAATTGTAATAGAAATAAGATTTTTTTCCAAAAATATCTAAGGTATAGAGTAACTAGAGGTGTTCAGATAGGCCTGTTAATTGAATTCTTAATGACCAAGTGCTCTATATACAAAATTAATCAAACAAAACTATAGTGAACAGGGCATGTCCTGTGTCAATGGACTTAGATCATGGAAACAAGAAAATAAGAAATATGTAATGTATAAAGAAAAGTACAAGCTTAATGGATAATTTTTTTTAAGATGACGAAATACAGAAGTAGGTGTAAAATAACTGGTGCACATAAGGGCTATCGTTATGAGAATAAAGCCCATACTAACATTACTTAACATATCTTGATGTTCCTCTTTAGAGAGAGTTAATACAAGTCATATTTTCTGTTAATCTTCAAAGAGTGTTTGGTGTTATTGCTCAGATGGCTTTGACAAGTATTTGTTCTCAGGTGAAAGAGCTTGTATCTCTTTGGTAAAGGTACTCCCTCTATCATCTCACGTAGAGATGCAGATGCAAATTTGCATCTTTGAGTTTGCAAATTGCATTATGGATTTTGCATGTTGTTTGTGTGGACTTCCTGGTATAGAGCCAATACTAATGCTGTACAACTTTCTTAGAT
>NW_028234427.1:28130890-28138390 GCF_977035675.1 Penaeus japonicus | reverse complement strand
GCCTTGCTAGAAAAGGTTTCAGTGACGTACTGTCCAATATTAATATACTTTTTTGGAGATGTTGCTCAGCCTACAATGCTGGAAAGAATTACAGTATTTGTGGATATTTGGAAATTATCAGGTGGGAATGTATAAATCATGTGACTAGAAGAAGGAACAGGAATTCAGATTTTGTTTAAATATAATTGAAGTAGATGGTGATGAAAGGACCATTTTAGGGGGAAAATCAGCTTACCTTGAGAGTAAATGAAAGACTGCAGTGTTATTTTCAGATATCAATAAAAAAATAATAATTGCAAGAGAAAAAAATTAAGCTTATGATGTCCACATTTTATGACTCTTAATTGACAGACAATAATCCTAAGCAAGAGTTATGTCCTAAATCATGTGATTCTTGGTACCTCCACTCAAGAGCAGTTATCAAGAGAAGTCACCAGTAAAGGGATGTGTACTTTGCATTTCCGGAAACACAATTCAACTTTGTGGAAGTGGTTTATGAAAGATTAATAACCAACGAAAAGACATTTACATGGTCTTAAACAGGATCTTAATGAGTCATTTCACAATTGTATTTGGAGATACTGTCCCAAACACACTAATACCAGAAAGAAAAGACTACTTTGCAACCGCTCAGTCAATTCAGGACTATAAAGCTAAATATGAACTATTGAACCTTACACCATGATTGTTGAAAATATTTGGAAAAGGAGGGCAGGTAATAGTAAAGAGGAAATGAAAAAACGGCTGGAGGACATTTTCGATACTCTGGGAGCCCAGGAAATTCATACAAACTACGGAAGTAATTTTCTAAAAAAAATAAGGCATTTAAACCACCACTACTATAATTCTTATTTGATTTTAAGCAGCATGGTCTTTTTCTCAGATTTAAGCTCTTTATCATGCAATGAATTATTTTTTCTTGTAAATTAGTGAATGAGCTAATATATTTTTGTCATTGTCCATAAATTTTTTGTTGATCAAGCTTTTATATAAAACCAAAAAAATGAAGCAGAATGTTAAAAAAGTAACTAATGCATATGTTTATTAAACTATTAATGGACAATATCTAATTTGGGTCTGATCAGTAGTAATTATTTAGTAAGGAGTTAAATATGCATGGCATAAATTAGGTATTTTTTACCCCCCTCCATTTTACCCCTCTTGCCATTCAGGAGATCCTGATCCGCAAGGGAATCAAGGGCAGACTGCTTGCCTGGATTGGCAATTATTTTCGGAACAGAACTGCCAGAGTGAAGTTCCAAGGTCACCTTTCCAGGCATTTGCCTCTGGAGAATGGCACCCCTCAAGGAGGGGTCCTTAGCCCGGCTCTGTTTAACACACTCGTGTTAAACATTCTCGACATTCCACTCCCAGCGGGGTGCAAGATCATTTCATATGCAGATGATCTAGCAATTATCTCCACTGGGAGAAGAAATGTGAATCCAGTCAGAAAGGCCCAGCCCGAGCGAAGCGACGTCTTCGCAAATCTCTCTGAACTGAGCTGAATTGAATTCAGCGATGATGATCAGATAAGATTAGATAAGATGAGTCAGCACTCATAGCTGACAGAGGCCGGGCCGCCTCGTGCATATAGCCTGGGCAAAGCGACGTCTTCGCAAATCTGTCTGAACTGAACTGAACTCCCCTTTCTATGAAAGTGACATCATTTTAGGACATTTACTTCCTAGTATTAAAGACAATGTTCAGGAAAGGCTACATCAGATTTCATGGATTTTTAAAGAATATTGGTAAAAAACCTGCTGGCCCCCCTGATTACTGCATGGATGATTGCAGTGTACCCTCTTTATACAGTATTTGGCCATTCATTGGGGTTTATCTTTCAATGCGAGCTGAAAAATATAACACCGATTGTTATGGATCTGTAAATGAATGCAAGATTCAATTTTTAAAAAATACGAAGATTGTACTGCCCTTTTCTACTGAGTCACAATTATGGCTAAATATTAGTCAAGATGTTAAAATCACATTTATTTGGTGAAGGTTAAATTGGTACCAATGATAATCTATCCCTCCTTTCACTTTAATCCTGAAATCTACTCGCCCCAAATACTCCCACGGATAAAACAGTGCCCGATTCCAGCAGGTTTGGAGCACACGTGTTACTAGATTCAAACACCTCTTTATCACCTCTGTTCACCAAGGTCTCTCAGGAACTCACTTTTCTGATTGTACTCATAAATATTAAGGTTTTAGGCTTATAAACTAAGTACACATGCATTTTTGGTAATGTTTGTGTTTGTCCTAAAATACAGGCCAAAGCAAAAAAGTATTAAAGCCTTATCTACAGTTTATTTGTTTCTACAAATAAGAATGGGTGGCAGTACATATTACAAATACCACCAACTTTGCCCATTACGACTGCCAGGCAAGGGACACCATTCATTTTTTTGTTTAATCTTGACCATCAGTATTTCTTTAAGCTTCATTTCTTTTGTAGTAACTTATGCTGGAAAAAATACACTGTTTGTACATGTTTTATAGTTAACTCCTTATTCATATAAGAATGAAATAAATGAAATTAAATTCCACAATATTTACGGTTTCTTTTCTCTATCATTAACCATTTCACACTGAATACAATGTAATGTGGAGGAGGGACTGGATGACAATGCCGAAATGTATTCAATTTGTAAGGACACGTTCAGGCATGTGAAAGATTAGTGTTCCTGTGTATATGCGGTGGAAATATATACTTCTTCCCTCATGTGAAAAACATAAAATGAGAATGATATGAAACTAATGTTATTTTATGTTAAGAGGAAAATCAAATTCATTCCTCCTCAGGAAAACTCTATTATATGAAAATGATGAAAAGTTTTTGTTTCGGCACTAACATACAGGAAGCCTCTTTGTTTTCATCATTAAAATTCAACACATGAAAGTACGATGAAGTAGGAATTTTCACCTATTTTCAAGTCTCTTTAATTTGATTGAAAAGAAAAACATAAATAACAAAAGTAGTACTTGTGACTACTTAATATTCACATTTCAACAACTTCCACATCTTTATTTCCTATTCATTATAAATTACTTCCACAAAACACTTTAATCAATCTACTTCACCAAGTTTCTGTCTTTTCAATATGAAATGTGAATAAATTCTGAAACTGAACTGGTTTCCATCACTGTTGCTGCATGTGTGTATTACCAGTCTATAAGATATAAAAAGAGAAATATGCTCATCAGACTCTATGTTATATTTGTGCATTTATGTCACATTTTGGCTTCATGTTCTAGGATCAGCTCATGCAGAGCAAGTCCCTCAATGCAGCTGCCTCCTCATGAGATATCACACCACAAGGGGTTCCTGTCCCATTGATACACTTGCTTACAACCTCCAGATAATTTCCTGGCATTTAGTGCGACTTTCCCATTCTTTACATATGAATACTCTTGTCACCTTATAGCTCAACAACCTCTCTGATTTTCTTTTCCACATTATGCAGCTGAGATTCATACAGCTCAAAGTCGCTCATCTCAAGCAAATTTTCCCTTTCCCTCATGAGCCGTTCCAGCTCTAGGCTCCTGTTCAACTTCCCCGTTCTTGGCGATTTCATCTCCTTATCTGGCGCCATTATTTCTCTCTCTTCCTCATGTGGGTCCCGTCTCCCCTGCTTCCCTCTGTGTGGGCTGGCCTGCATTGGCCTCTTTCTAGGCGCAGATAGCTCTCGAAACTCATGAAACTCTTCGCTGTCACTTTCCACACCCAACCCTAGTTTCTTCATTGTTCTGTGGGATCTATCAACTTCCCCGGCACTTAGCCTTGTGCTCGAGGTCGACCTTCTTCTTGGCTCTGAGTCCTCCTCCTCCACATACTGCCTTCTGTGTCCCCGTCTACCAGCACTTTCCGACATCACCCCGTTGCCAACCTCAGACGTCCTTCGGACCTGAAGGCTCTTCTTAGGGGAGACCTTGTTGCCGCGAGCGTCCCTTGTTGGCTCAAGGAAGAGCATATGGTCTTCGAGACTCTCCTCCTGTAGATGATCAACTGCGCCACTAGGGGAAGGGTAGAAGGGCTCCGGGGAAGAACTCACAACCTCAGATCTGGTAAATTAGATTAAGCAGATGAAATGTTTACATATTTTGGTATCCGCAAGCCAGCAAGAGAATACTCTTTATCTATCCTAGTGTAAATTTAAAATATACATTTTAAAATTTATTTAGCTTCAATGCCTTACATTGCTTAACCCATCCCCGACGGGGGAATTCTAGCCTTGAATGTCCAAATGCCGGGGCATTCGAATTATTAGGCCTAAATCAATTGAATGGCTGGCACAATACTGTGCCGCCCGGCCACTGGGCTTTTGAATGCGCGGTACACATGCTGTACCACCCGTCCAGAGAGGGTTAGGCTACTTTCTTATCTCAATCCATGCAAGCTACATAGGGTAAAGATAGTTCCTCCTCTAGGATAACATACTTGATCGCAAGTGTGTCCTGCGCCTGCGCAACGTGGAGCTGGTGCAGCTGGCTAACCGAGCGCACCCACTGCAACTTGTAGTACTGCTTTCTGCTTACTGCTGCTGCTAACTGTTCAGACAGCTTCTCCTAAGTTAGAAAAATATGTGGCATATGTGTTACAAGCCAAAGGTACCTGACAAACAGAAAGCAACAACACAATGTATCAAAAGACAGAGAGGGAATATATTTTCCCTACTGGTGTTGAAATACGTTACCGAGATCTACATACAAAACTCTTATTGCTTAAATCCTTTTCTGCAGCAAATGACCCACCTTTTCCCTACGCAGGTTGGAGGCTTCCTTTGACAATTTTTCCTCCTCTCGTAACTTTGTCTCTGCCAGCAGAGCTCTCCCTCTCAACTCCTCAACCTGTGAAGGAAAGCCAGTGATGTCCACTTCATGAATATTATCCTTACAAATGATTTCTACATCATATATACAAATCCTACCAAATAATTTCCCTATGATAAAAGACATTTCCCTAACAATGCCAGTAAATGCCCTAAATATTTGAATCACATGACTGACCTGCTTTTCCAGTGCTCTTCGCTTCCTCCTCTCCAGCACAAGTTCTTCCCACACGTCATTGTCGGCCATGCTTCTGCCTTCTGCCGTTGAACTTTTGTCTCGCTCCTTCAGGATCTGCCGCTGCTGCTCCAGCTCATCCTCCAGCCATTTTAGCTGCAGTGGTGATGATCAAGTGATAAACCCTTCCCTTTTCAATTACACCTGTTCTCTAATGCATTTTGTGACTCAGTGTCACAATGTGTCAACCTAATCCTCCCCTCTCATATAATGGTCCCACTGGACCATCACTTACCTTCTGTTCCCTGTTCTTGACAATGACCTCTCTTGCTGATAAGTTGGTGAGTGCTGAAGACAGCCTGTTCTGCAGTGTGTCACACTTCGCTATCTGGTTACGCAGGTTACCCTCTATGGTATTAACTCGCACCCTCCACTCAGCGGCCAAGTGCCGCTGCAGCTCAGATTCCCTAGCACACCACTAGAGTGAAGAAACCAACACAACCATATAATTACAAATCTGAACAAAATGACATCAAAACAAAATTATATTGAGTATAGCTGCAAAAATACAGACATATAGATGGAAGGAGAGGGTAGAGAAAAAATGGAATGCATTATATATTAGAAAAGTGTTATCAATCCAACTACAAGTTTCCCTGTCTACCTCACCTGCTTCCAGAAGAGCTCCTGTTGGTCCTCTTTCCACGTTTCTACCTCAATAGCAGCTGCACAGAGGAGCTGCAGGCGCTGTTTGTGGATCTCATTAGCCAGCTCCTTCTGTTCAAGCATTTCACCAGTGAAGGATGTCTTTGGTTTGCCCTCACTGTGATGGGCACTCCCCCACTGTGAGCGGCATACCTGCCTCTGCCGCTCAGCCTCAGAGTCACTATCATCACTCGATGCTTCACTGGGTGAGTTCAAGGAGTTGTGACTCTCAGACCTGATCTTTACCATCTCAGTGGGATGTCTGACTGACAACTCACTCCTTGGCCCCTTGGACAGCTCTGCCACAATCCCAAGGACTGGATTCTTTCCTTCCTCAATGTCAGCTGGGTCTGCCACCACAGGGACCAGTGGATAACCTCCCTCAATTGTGAGGGGTGTCTCTGGGACAAGTGCCACAGCACCCTCAAAGGCAGACAAGTTGACAGAAGTGCTCGCCAGGCACAAGTCGCCAACGAGGAGGTGGATTGGCAGCTCTGAGTTCTGGCTGAAATACGTGGAAAGGTTGGCAGCTGTAGCCCGGATGTTCCCAGCTGCTCGTTCTGCTAAGAAGTTTGGATGCTTTAGGTCCTCTATAGGGTCTGTCTTGATCAGGCAGCCCATCAGGGAGTAGCAGAAGCATGCAGGTTCACTAACTTGCATCTTATTTGGCATAAGCTGGAAGGAGGAATATCAATGTTAGTTTAATTGAAATCTTCATAAAAAGTTTAAGAAAATACATTGTTGTCAAATACAGATTCTAAAATAGTGAAACAACTACAACACATACCTGTTCCAAGTTTTTGGCAAAGACAATAGTAATAGAGAGAATGAAGCTCTCTTCACCAGGGCTGTTACGCTGTCCAATCTGGAAGAAGCTTCCATGCTCAACAAGTTCTGGCTGAAGCTTGCCTGAGCCCTTTGCTTCAACTGGCAATTTACTGCTACTGGCGGTACTTTCCCCAAAGAGCCCATCTAAGGCATTCCTCAACAACTGCCTGCCATTCACACACTTGTTGACTGTGTCATCAAGAGAGGTATGTTTTTGGTCTGAGTTAATTAGGTCTCTGGACCCTATAGATGAGCTCAGCCTGCCGCCATAGCTGTTTCTCTGGTATGCTTCTCCTGCGCCATCTTCAAAGGCCTCAACGTCCCTATAGTCCTCATCGACCTCCATTTCTGTGCCATTTTCCTGCTCCTGCTTTATTTTTATGCCTTCCCATTCATTTCTCTCTGTGTGGTAATCTCTTTCATTTCCTATCTCATGATTCTGAATACTTCCTCTGTGCCGGCCTGATCTCCTGGGATGAAGTTCTGCACTGTGCAGGTAAGTATCTGTTCTTGGAGAGTGTGAAGCTGCCTGGGCCCGGCCAGGGGACTTCTTGGCAAGCACCCTGGGTGAGACTCCCTTTCGGCTGGGAGCAAAGCCTCTGCCATCTTCTGAGCCATTTCTAAAGTCCAAGTGTGATTGAGGAACAAGGTCTTCATGTTCATATTCCTCGTGGTCATCCTTGCTCTGCCCTGAGTGGCCTTCTTCAGAGAACCTTCTGCGTGACTGCCTTGGAAAGTTTTCCCTGTATGCATCAAGTGACCTGCCAGATTGGCGCTCCCTGACCTGTCTTCTTGCACTGTTGCCAAGGTCCTGATAGCTGGGCCCATCAGCTTCCTCACTCTGGAATGGGAGCTAGTTGAGAAGGAGCATCAGGATTCTTACACAGGTAAAGATTATCTCTGTTCTCTAATCCTAGCCCATATTCTGTTCCCCATCTACATTTCTCTCTCTTTCTCACT
>NW_028234427.1:28115890-28125890 GCF_977035675.1 Penaeus japonicus | reverse complement strand
CGCCTCTCTGTCTCCTCTATCCTCTCGCCTCTCTGTCTCCTCTATCCTCTCGCCTCTCTCAGTCCTTCTCTCTCTCTCTCTCTCTCCTCCTCTCTCACCTCTCTCTCTCTCTCACCTCTCTCTCTCTCTCTTCCTCTCATCCTCTCTCTCTCTCTCCTCTCCTCTCACCTCTCTCTCTCCTCTATCCTCTCCCTCTCTCTCTCTCTCTCCTCACTCTCTCTCTCTCTCATCTCACTCTCTCTCTTCCTTCTCTCTCTCTCTCTCTCTCTCTCCTCTGTCTCTCTCCCTTCTCNCCTCTCTCTCTCTCTCTCTCTCTCTCACTCTCTCTCTCCCTCTCCCTCTCTCTCTCTCCTTCTCTCTCCCTCTCCCTCTCCTCCCTCTCCTCTCCCCTCCTCCCTCTCTCACTCCTTCCTCTCCCCACTCTCCCTCCCTCCCCTCTCTCCTCTCTCTCGCCCCTCTCTCCTCACTCTCCTCTCTCTCTCTCTCTCTCTCTCCCCCCCCCTCTCTCTCTCTCTCTTTCTCTCTCTCCCTTTCCTCTCTCTCTCTCTTTCCCTCCCCCCCTCCTCTCTCTCTCCTTCCCTCTCTCTCTCTCTCTCTCTCTCAATCTCTCTCTCTCTCTCTCCTTCCTCCTCTCTCTCTCCTTCTCTCTCTCTCCTCTCTCCTTTCCTCTCTCTCTCACTCCTTCTTCCCTCTCCTCTCTCACTCCTTTCTCCTCTCCTCTCCTCTCTTCTCTTCTCCCTCTCCCTCTCTCTCTCCTTTTCCCTCTCCTCCTCTCCTCTCTCTCTCCTCTTCCCTCTCCCTCCCCTCTCTCTCTCCTCTCTCTCTCCTCTCTCTCTCCTCCTCTCTCTCCCTCTCTCCTCTCTCCTCTCACTCTCCTCTCCTCTCCTCTCTCTCTCTCTCTCTCCTCTCCCTCTCCTCTCCCTCTCCTCTTCTCTCTCCCTCTCTCTCTCTCTCCACTCGCCTCTCCTCTCCTCTCTCTTTCCCTCTCTCTCACTCTCTCCTCTCTCTCTCCTCTCTCTCTCCTCTCTCTCTCTCCACTCCTCTCTCCTCTCTCTCTCTCTTCTCCTCTCCTCTCTCTCTCTCTTCCTCTCCCTCCTCTCCCCCTCTCCCTCTCCTCCCCCCCTCCCCTCTCTCCCTCTCCTCTCTCTCCCTCCCCTCCTCTCTCCCTCTCTCTCTCCCTCTCCCTCTCCCTCTCCCTCTCTCTCTCTCTCTCTCCTTCTCCCTTTCTCTCTCTCTCCTTCTCCCTCTCTCTTTCCCCCTCCCTCTCTCTCTCCCCCTCCCTCTCCCTCTCCCTCTCCCCCTCCCTCTCCCTCTCTCGCCCCTTCTCATTAAATACCACAATATTGGTGTCAATGGATTTCTCTCACCCTCTACTATTCATATATATCCTTCATACCATTCCTAATCCCTCTGATCTGGATCCTGATCCCATGGAAGGGTATGAAGTAGATCAGGGAAATTGCAAGGTGAAATAAGGAAATAATCACATAAAATGCACTGATTTATGCCACAAATGTACCCTAGATTCAAAATATGATCACCCCGTGGGTTGTGTGTGTAGTAATATTGTACTTTTTTTTTTGAGTTTTAGGGAACAACCCAGCACAGGGGAGGTGGGGAGACACTTAAGAAGGAAAGAGGAAAGAAAGGAAGAAGAAAAGTTGAAATAAAATTTTTAATAGTTTTTAATACACCATATTACTACACACACAATGTAAAAAAAAAAAATTATTTTATCAAATTTCCCACTCCTTATCACATTTTGACAGGTGGTGGTTAACCTTCTTCTAGCAGAAATTAATTATACGAAGAACATAATATTAATGTGGATAATTCTTCAGACACATAGCTATACAAAACCAATCTTAACTCAATTCTGATTCTCCCAACCTAACGCTTAGTTCACCTTGCAGGATACCTTCCTTTAAGAAACACACTTAAAAGGACACTGATAGTTGTTGCACACCTATACTTGTTTTGACAAAGCTTCATCATACCCGAGTTCTCATTGAAATTGATAAATTTCCTGAATACCGCTGTGTTGTTAACCCATTGTGGATGGGTGTCATGACATACATGATGCAGGAGCTTTGGCCTGACAACAGGCATCATGACGTTCATTTTTTTTTTTAGATAGCTGTGTTATTTTATTGTGTTATTAGTAATGAGCGAGTAATAATGACAATTCCAGTCATACTTAATATAATTGCTGTAATAATAAGGAAAATGGGTTTCACCTAACATCCAAAACCTAGATGGCACCTAAGCACTATCTTTATAGATCAGTGGCACACAGCAAGTTGTTGACCTCTTGCTCTAAAGTACTGCAGATGAAGGATGTAAAGGCAGAATGGGAAGAGGAAGGTGACTCAAACCATGCCCAGCGTCTACAATGTGCCCCAGTGCCAGTAGGGATGCCGTTTACTGTGGCACTTACAGCCAAAAGCACAGGTTTCCTTCCTCTTCCCTGCCTCTTCATTTTATCTTCATTGTGGCTGGTTATATGTCTCCTATTCATTCATGACAGTACATGAATATGAAAAAAATAGTTGCTTTTGATCCTCCAACATAACAGCAATACTTCTATCAAGCTGAGTATAAAGAAAATCATGTGCTGATATGATTTTACAATGAGTGACAGAAAAGTCAAGATATGTTGTGTGAAGCTGCTTCACTCTGAATAAAACCCACCCTAGAGACTGGACAAGCAAATCTACCTTAATACTGGTATCAGTGGATTACTCTCACCTTCTACTACTCATATATAGTGGTTATTACCCACAAAGCCACCCCTATACTCTACAATCTGGGCCCTGACAGTAGGGGAGCACTTGACGTAGATCAGGTTCTTTTGCCTTAATCCTGCACTGATAAACAATCAACTGATGCAGTTTTATTTTACCTGATATGCACTTATTTGGAAAAGAGCCATCTATCTGAAAAAACAAGTCCAGGATGTTCAGTTCCTCTATAGATGACGGTCAATGAGAGCTACCTCATAACTGACTAGTAAATAACAGCTTTTATACTGTCTTCAAAAGATTTATCACCAAGTAAGGAACTAGTCCAAGCTCTTTATACAAAACGAAATAGGGCTAGCCTCAAAACAAAATAATATTAGGTTGGGATTTTGTAAATAAAAAATAATCTCCAAAAACAGAGTATGCCAAATTCCTACCAAAAATATCTTTGTCATGGCATAGGCAAAGAGGCAGCCACAGTCTGTACACACAGTACAGTATAGTTTTAATTAATGTCAATGTGAAATCTAAGACACCTTGTACACTTTGGGTTGGGATTTTGTAAATAAAAAAATTCTCCAAAAACAAAGTATGTAGAATTCCTACCACAAATATCTTTGTGTCATGGCGTAGGCAAAGACACTTTTTGTCTATGACATTTCTTGTACAAATTGAAAATAAAGAAGTAATTTGACATGGAAACATAATACTGGCAGAAAGTCTTTTGACCTTCATCTACATTGATAAACAATCAACTGATGTATTTTATTTTATCAGATATGCCCTTGTTAGAAATTAATCATCTATCACAAAAATTATGGACAACAAGAAATGAGGACAAGCCTAATATCAACAGGCTAATCACAGCAGTTTCATGTTTTTTTTATTGTTCATGAATTGTTAACTTACTACATGTTTTACATTTTCTTTTCACTGTAAATGGAAATATACCACATTTTCTGTGATTTGTAGTTTCCCCCACCCAAATAAAACAATATCCCCAAGCCTGTTGGGTGGGGTGAGGGAGAGCGGATGCGAACTTGGAAGCAAAAGGTTTGCAGAAAATAAAAGCACTGAATTCATTCTAATCACAGCTCTATAAAGCAGTTAATATATGCTATCTGTGAAAGAATCATTGTCATAATAAAATAATATATACGCAGTACTCCATGCATCTAAGTACGACATATATATCTGTTTTGAGTGTTACCTTTCTCATATCTTCAACAAACTTGGGGGGGCCTATAGGAGATTGGGGGTTGAAAAATTTGATATTTCCTACAATATTTACTATAAACTGGTCATATTGGTAGTCATATTCAACTCATTTTCCAATGACAGTTGAAATGACAAGTGTAGTAAAAAAAAAAAAAAAAAAAAACTGGTAAATTTGTATAAGACAAATACATAAATATTATTAAATATAAAGGGATGTTAAACACACGAGAAAAGCTACAATAAACGTAAAAAAAAAAGTTTTGTTTAAGGGTTATTTAACTAGTTACTAATTCCTTTGGGATGTGCAACACCATCTGTTACCTTCCCAATATTGTTTACATTCAAAATGGTTCTAGGTAACCAAGGGTGTCCCCATATTTCTATTTACTTTTCTGAGATCCATAAACACTAGTCTATAAGACTAACATTTTCATATATGTAAATAGTGTGGCTGTCCCATTTAGTAGTATACATCTTTATCTTAAAATAGACAGAAATATGCTGTCTCAATAACTGGAGCCCAGATTGTAGAGTATGGGAGGGGAATCGTGGATTATATCCACCATATAGAGAGATGTAGAGGGTAAGAGGAATCTACTGGTACCACTTTTGTGGTATTTAGTATTCTATGTTGCATTTTTCAGTATGGATGAGTTATATACATTATAAGCTATATATTGGTACCAGTTTTACTTATATTGTCGACACCATTTAGTTTTCACAAATATCCAGATTATTACAGCAGGAAACTTAAAGAAACATTTCCAAGTTACTTAAATCGACTAAACGATCATTGCTTGATCATGTAAACAAACAACCAAGAAAGATTGTCACAGCTCTTTTATCATGCGAAACTTCACCAACTCATTCAGAGAAGAAAAGAAATAGGAGATCATAATATGTATAGTTTTCATAACGAAAATGCACCCAAATGTAACTTTAAAAAACAACAAACATTCTTTACGCCGCTTCTGCTTGCCTGTGGGCTGAAAAATCGTTACATATTTTCAACGCGTAGATTTTCAAATTGGAGAAAAGAATGCACACTTTAGTACATTCACGATATCCACAAAGCCTCCTGTAAGAAACAGACATACTAAAAAAAAGCAAAAGATATCCCACCACCCGAGAAAAATACCTTCAAACACTGAGAGGATGAGCTTCAGCTCCTTCCTCATCTTGGTTAATGTTTACACTGATTCCCGGTCGCTTAGATTCCTGTGCAGACCGGGCCACGGCGTCTGTCTTTGTGTTATTTATGCCTTATTTAGATGACTTGGACGAGTTGAATACCTTCTTACAACCAAAATCAACTCAAACCAACAATACCTGATTTGAAATGAGCGTAATATCATTCTTTAACGGAATAACAACTTTTTACGTGTTGTGTGTATGTTAGATTTGGATCACGCAAAGCGCTGCGTTTCCGTTTCCCGCCCAGAGACACCTGAGTGTCGGCAACCTTTGACAGAGGGCGGCGAGTGCAAGGCGTATGTAGGGTTGGTCCTGGCCTGAAATATGTTTAAAACATTAATGCCCATTCAATATTTGGTCTAAGAAAAGGGGAGTAGATTTGGTGTGGATGTGCCATTTGGTTTGGCTTTTTAGCTGCTTACGGATTTTTTTACTTCGATTTTTTGAGATGTAATTTTGAGCAGGATGTTTTATCTGAAACCACCTCTCAGATTTATGCCTGACTTATTTTCTGAGCTGTTTTATGTCTTTCCTCGTAAGATTTTTCTATTAGATATACTGATATGTTAATTTGTTTGCAGTTAAGTACAACCATGAAATAAAGACCATTCGATATTCTAAATCACTTAGAGCTCTTTTTCTATTGTCAGCGTCATACATGTCATATTCCAGAACCTTGGGTTTATTGGCTGATTTTCTGAATCCCGGATTTGTGTGTAAGTATTTGTATATCTATATATGTGTGTGTAGTGTGTATAATATATATATAATATATATATATATATATATAATATATATATATTATATATATATATATATATATATATATATATATATATATATGTGTGTGTGTGTGTGTGTGTGTGTGTGTGTGTGTGTTTGCCTAGTTCATTGAATACGGGTAATAGAGATGGGCTCAGAGAAGTCTGCTATATCTATATTATCATATAACTTTCAAAATTGATGTATGTTTCTGCCACAACTGGTGCCAGTACCGACCTTTGTGGCACTCCGCTCCCTATTTGTCTTCATGTAGAGTGTTTACCTCTGATTATTATAACGTTTTTGTATTTTAGAAAATCCTTCCTCCATTTGAAGAGTTTTTCTGTGACTCCATCTACGTGCTCCAATTTCCACATCAATCTATTATGTGACGCTGTCAAAGCCTTTTTGAAATCCAAGTATATTCAATCTACCCAACATTCTCTCTGTTTCAGCATCTCAGCAGATGACATTTAATACGCTTGACCTGCCCTCTCTGAATCCATATTTCTTGTTTGATATCTCCTTGTGTTTCTCAAGTAGTTAGACCTACTGTTTTCTTATCCTTTTTTCTAGCACTGTTCATATTACTCTTGACAGCGATGCTGGTATTTATTTCAGAGAATTTTACTTATCACCACTCTTGGATAGGGGTGTGATTTTCGCCAATTTCCATGTTTTTGGTTGCTTCCTCTTACTCAATGAATCCTGAAATAAAGCGTAATGGTAGATTAAGTTGCTAAGCGCATTCTTTAAGAATTATAATTAGAAAAAAAACATAAAGTCGCTCCGCTCTCATGTTATCTAACCCCTTTAGAAGTTCTTTTATTTCCATTTTCCTGAGCGTGATGTTCTCGATAAACTGAGTTGTGGTAAAGAAATTCCTTTCTGCCTCAAAGCATGTGTTTTTAACTAAGATATTTAGAATTGCACACATTTATTTTTCTTTAGTATAGACTTTATTCGTATTTTAGTTGTAATAATCTGATATATGCTTTTAGATTTACTATCTATGTTACTGTAGAAAAGCTTTGGTTGATTGTCAGATTCGAAATCTCTTGGTATTTCTCATGACCCGAATATACTGATTCTCACTACATTTAAATCATTCATATGCTACTTGTGATCCATGTATTCTAAAAAAAAATCCATATATTTTTTTTATCGCTCTCCTACATTTTCCTTTTTTTCCATTTTTTCACTCTTAAATTTTAACACAAATCTATGGACACCCTTATTATAGATCTAAGTTTTATTCTCAGGATGAATTGACTTAGTCTGTATGTGGGAAGGGGACATCAGAAAACAGGAAGACTGATAAAGAATTATGTGAGAAAGTGTAGAAAGAAAGACTTTTTGTAGATATTGTAGTGTGACACATATATGTGATGTATGATTTGCCATTTCAAATTATCTATGTAATGTATCATTTATAAATCTGATGATTTGAAAAATTATCCAGGGGGTTTATTTATCCCAGTCAAATGACTACAAAGGCGTATTTACCAGGGACTTGTTTTTTTTACTTGTTCTTGTATATTTTTTTACGTATTTTTATTGAATGTGATTCATCTGAAATTCATATTGGTGAACAGAAGCAATAAAAACTGAACTTTAATCATTCTTTGGCTTGGCTGTTACTCAGCAGTTACATATCCAACTGTAAAAATAAAACAAAAAAACTTTGTCGTGTTGTGCATGATTTAAAGGAATAAAGGCACCACAACAATTTCTTCTTCATCTGATTACCAGTAATTTCTATCACTTTGGCCCATATTACAGACTAAAAATTAGATTAAAGTTGTTCTCAAAGTAAATAAATCATTTTCGGAACCTCGATCATATGGAGTTTTTTGCGAGGAAATGTGGTTCATCATTCAATTTAGTTCAATTTTCAAATCTGTGATGGAATATATGTTCTATGTTGACGGGCGCCCGAGCCAAAAGTGCCCAGTGTCCTCTAAGGTCTAAATCCAGCTCTACTAAATAATATATTATTTCTCGTGAATATTAGGTACATGTCCCTTTACCTAGTGTATTCAGATACACAATTAATTAAATGCATTTTTATGAGTCCTTGCATTTGCACACTCCAGGAATTCAAATTGTGTTTTTGGATCTGATGTTTCCCAGCCGATTTATTTGGTTTCCATAAGCAATGCTTGGGCTAGTTCTTTGTACCTTTCTTGTGGCCATATTGATTTATGCCGTGGGTGTTATAAAGTTTGTTTCTATTTCAGTCAAGGCCACTATGGGGTCTTGCTTTATTTCCACTTGTTTTACTGTTAATTCCTTCCTCCCCTTTTCTCCAAACATAATCTTCGAGCTCTAACGTTGCGGTTTCTAAAGAGCGGTCGAGTTTGGTTTCAGTGATGCCTATGAAGTCTGGAATAAGCGTTTCAGTTATCATTTTTTTATCTAGTAATTTTGAAAATAAGCTGTCTGCCTTTGTGTAAATAACTTCCAAGTGATATTTCGTTCACCCACTTGCCCAACTTGACAATTTTTGTTTTATTTTACGTTTTTGTTCTGGAAGTAAGCTTGTTTGGTTTGGAGATCTCTCGCAAATGAGTAAGTCTTTTCCTCATCTAATCTTTGTTCTCTTTTACTTTCATTTCTAGTTTCTTTTGAAAGATTTCCTTGTTTCCTTTGCTTCAATTTTATCTTATACATTTTTATTGTATGTGACTAACAAGTTTTTTTGCTTCCTTATTTATACATTTGTTCAATCGGAGTTTTTTCCTTACTCTGACATTTCCATTCTTCGGTGTGCAACGTTATCTTCTCTTGAGAATTCAGGATTTATATGTCTCAGTATATCAACTTCTTATCCTTACTGTACCTTTCAAAGTCATCTTTCAAGAACTTTTCGGCGTGTTCCGTAGCTATGTTCGTAGCATGTTGTCTATGTTGGGATTTAAATTCTGTCTTCTTAGCTGTGCTTGTTAATTACGTCTTGATATCGTCTATGGCCTTCCTCGTGTCCCTTTCAAACTTCTTTTCCATTTCATTTACAGTCTTTTTGACTCACCATATCGGAGAGCATAGATTTGCGTGTTTTTCTTTCAAAACTTAAGATTTATTGTTTCCCAGTTTATTCTAATTTTAGTGACTCTTTTACGTACTCTGATACTTTTTATTACTTGGTTTTCAAATTCATCTGCTATGTTCTACATTTTGCTTGCATTCGTCCACTTTATTTTCCCGATTTTGTGCAGTCTCCCATTGTTGTTCTTCCGTACGTTTTCTACGAGTTCCTTAATTATTGCAGATTTATTTGTTGCCGGTTCATTACAGCCCTTAACCAGTTAATTCCCTATTTTTCTATTAACTTCATTTTCCCTCGTCGATCTAAAATCTGCTACACAAAAGAGAAAACCTACTTATATTGCGATGCCTTTGCCTCGGTAGATAGAAGGTTGCCTCGACTACTTACGTCAGCAATCGTCGTATTATCGAATCAATTCTTTTCTTTTCGTTATACATTTTCTGAATGAATTATTAACTTTAAGGAGATGCTGGCAAGCAGAATGGGTTCCTCCCATCATTATTCTCCCGTATTATAATAACTGGTATGGAGCTGCTGAGACTCGACCTGTGTTGCACTATTGAAGGCAAAACGTGCTTTTGTGTGTGTGTGTGTGTGTGTGAGTGAGTGTGTGTGAGATCAAGAAGTGCATTGATTTCTGGTATACAGGATTTGAAGCCACCTGCTAAGGAAATATAAAGAACAATATACTAGTAATATTGCTGAAGAGGTCAAATTTAATTTATTTGAAAATGACTTCGCCCTACCTACTGAACTTTAAGAAAACTGAATGCCAAGACTTTACCAAGCCCATGCCGTTTGCTCAGATCACCGGATCACCTTAGGTCCTGATGAGTATGACCATACAGGGACAATTACTTAATGAAGTTGTTATATGCTGAACAGCCAACAGTTGTATGGACATGGGTACTGTTTTGTACCCAAGAGCCTCCCCTCCCCCCATCATTAAGGAACCTTCTGCCCGGACTGAGGTCAAAAAGGCTTTTACCAAGTTGAAGGGTGGTTGAGCAGTGGGTACTTACTGCATCCCCGCTGA
>NW_028234427.1:28108390-28110890 GCF_977035675.1 Penaeus japonicus | reverse complement strand
CATGCTATTTCTACAGGTTTTGATATGCTGGTTCCATGGCAGTTTACATCAGGCTTTTAAGGGACAGATGTATTTGCTTGAGGACTAAGGCCATAGAAAAGAATTGTGGATAAGTTTAGTCACTTAGTCTGATGTTGTGTGATCTCTGACCCTTGCCAGCCTCTGCCGTTCAGATGCCATGGCCCTTGAATGCTCAGAGTGTGGGAAACAGTTTGCAAATAAACAATCTCTTAATAAACATATGCTAATGCATACATGGGAAACAATTCATAGTTGTGAACAGTGTGGGGAGAAGTTCACACAAAAGGTTTCTCTTAAGAAACACATGATTTGTCATGGTGTAGAGAAACCATTTAAGTGTGAACTTTGTGGGAGTGTTTATAGTGCAAACAAAAACTTGAAGAGACACCTGAAGACATGTGGCAGTACGGGCAGCCTCAGCAAAACAAAATGCCTCCACCCATCCTGCGAGAAGAGGTTTTTCCATGTGACCAAGATGATCCATCACCTCGAGAGCCACCACTCCGGGATGAAGGTGGAGGTCAGTGAGGTTCATTTCCAGTCAGTCTCTGACTTTGCACAATGGAAGGAAGAGGAGGAACGCCAAACTCACACATTCTTCAGCAGGGCCAGTGGGAAGACATACCTAAAGGGGGCAGTGTACTGGTACTTCACCTGCCAGCATGATGGCTCAGCCAGGTTCCATTGCAAGAAAGGTGAGGCAGGGAGGCTTACCAACAGGAAATGGGTCAAGGGTAGGGTAAAGACTGGCCTCACCTGTCCCTCACGCATTATGGCCAGGCAGTTCAATGATGGCAGAGTCTCGGTCAAATACATACCCACACACAGTCATGAGGTCAACTCTGAGAACAGGAAATTCCAGCCACTGTCAGGAAGTTTACTGAGCATGGTGAAGCAGCAGTTGGAAAATGGAGTCACCCCAAAAGAAATCCAGAAGAACCTCCAGAAAGGAATTGTTCTTAGCAGCGATAGTGGGCCAAAGAAAGATCAGCTGGTAACACTTAAGCAGCTCAATCAGTTAAAGAGAAAAATCTGGCAGAAATCTCAGCCAAGACTCAGTGACTTGTGTTCACTCGTGTCTTTAGTCAGTAAGCTCAAAGAAAGTCCATCTAATCCAGTCATCGTGTACAAACCCCTCGGACAAAACATTCTCTGTGGGAACTCCAGCCTTGCCGACTTACCCCACTCACTAGACCTCGTCACAATAGGCCTTCAGACAGAAGAACAACTGAATGTCACAAAAGACAATGTTTTGAAAATTGTTAGTGTTGTGCCAATTAATTGGTTTAAGGAAATGGATATATGCTTTCTCAGTTTAGTGGTGCCAGATGAGTGTGGTGTTGGTCATCCCATTGCACATTTCATCACAAATCATGCAGATGAAGCATCTTTAGGGTGTATATTTTTGAGTCTTTTGGAAAGGTGTCCCCTCCTAAAGATCAATGCTATAATGACAGATGAAAATAACTTTGGTTTGAATGCTCTTAGGTCAGTTTTTGGGGACACAAGACATCTTCTATGCCAAGGTCACATTAGAAGGATTTGGCAGGAAAAATTACAAATACTGATAAGCTGTGATAAAACCAGATATGAGTTGTCTGCAGTTTTAGACATGTTGTTGTATGAGAGGGAAGAAGAAACATTTAAACAGATGTGTTATACGTTCATTGAGAGTTATGGTAAAACATGCGCATCATTTATAGAGTACTTTTGTGAGCATTATCTGGACAGACAACTGAAGTGGGCCAGTTGCTTCAGAAGACTTCCTGAAGGTGAATTTGATTCAGTGGAGTACAGTGAGGCATTCAAAAGCAGACTTAAAGGCTGTCAAAGAGAAAGGAGCAGTGATAATGCAATGAGTGACTTTGTAATGACTCTCCTGGCTTTGGGCCAGGGAAACTCAATAGATACTATAGACAGGAGAACACAGCAAATTGATGAGAGTAACAGACATACCAAGGGAATGCAAATTCCAGATAGTAGTGTGTCTCAGGAGAGTGAGTTTTGGAACATTGCTGATGGAGATCACCATCAAGGTTTTTGCTGTGTTACCAAAGTTGCAGAGGTTTGTCGAGAAGACCTTTGCTTCCAGAAATGCTTGGACTTATCATGCTTAGGTCTTTGTTCTCATCTTTATGTGTGTGATTGTGAGGACATGGCAGGGCTGTGTAGACATATTCACAAAATACACTCTTTGGAATTTAGGAAGAGGAGTGCACTGAAGAGTGAACAAGAGCTTTACTATGAACATGAACAGGAGGTTTATTGTGGGCCAGAACAGGTGGTTTATGGAAAACCAGACCAGAATGCCTATAGTGAACAAGGTCAATTAGTTTGTGATGAACAAGAGCACAGCATATATATTGCACAAGAACTGCCCCTCAAACAGGAACCTGAGTTGTATTATGAACAAGAAATTTTCATAGAACAGGAACAAGAAATTTACAGTGACCAGGGACAGAACTTGTGTGAACAGATT
>NW_028234427.1:28090890-28100890 GCF_977035675.1 Penaeus japonicus | reverse complement strand
CATTCTTTACTTCATTTCATTCACAGAACCTCATTCTTTACTTCATTTCATTCACAGAACCTCATTCTTTACTTCATTTCATTCACAGTACCTCATTCTTTACTTCATTTCATTCACAGTACCTCATTCTTTACTTCATTTCATTCACAGAACCTCATTCTCCGCTCCATTTCATTCACAGAACCTCATTCTCGCTCCATTTCATTCACAGAACCTCATTCTCGCTCCATTTCATTCACAGAACCTCATTCTTTACTTCATTTCATTCACAGAACCTCATTCTTTACTTCATTTCATTCACAGAACCTCATTCTTTACTTCATTTCATTCACAGTACCTCATTCTTTACTTCATTTCATTCACAGTACCTCATTCTTTACTTCATTTCATTCACAGAACCTCTTTCCCCGCTCCATTTCATTCACAGAACCTCATTCTCGCTCCATTTCATTCACAGAACCTCATTCTCTGCTCCATTTCATTCACAGAACCTTATTCCCCCCTCCATTTCATTCACAGAACCTCCTTCTCCGCTCCATTTCATTCACAGAACCTCATTCTCGCTCCATTTCATTCACAGAACCTCATTCTCTGCTCCATTTCATTCACAAAACCTCATTCTCTGCTCCATTTCATTCACAGAACCTCATTCTCTGCTCCATTTCATTCACAGAACCTCATTCTAGCCGTCTGGTTAGCTCATTGGTAGCGTGTCGACTTCACATCCCCGTGGTCGGCAGATCGAGTCCCGCCCAGACTCGTGAGCTTCCTCTGTCACCTGGCGGTTACTGACGTAGCTGGGCACTGCGTTGGGTAAGGACCAAGCTCAGATCGAGTCAACACTCGTTGGCACATTCTCTCACGAGTCACACGCTGGCACAGGCGGGCTCGCGTCACTGCATACAAGCCCGGCGTAGCATCTGCTCCGCAAATCTGGCTTATCCTTAACCTCATTCTCCACTCCATTTCATTCACAGAACCTCATTCTCTGCTCCATTTCATTCACAGAACCTCATTCCCCGCTCCATTTCATTCACAGAACCTCATTCCCCGCTCCATTTCATTCACAGAACCTCATTCTCTGCTCCATTTCATTCACAGAACCTCATTCTCCGCTCCATTTCATTCACAGAACCTCATTCTCGCTCCATTTCATTCACAGAACCTCATTCTCGCTCCATTTCATTCACAGAACCTCATTCTCTGCTCCATTTCATTCACAGAACCTCATTCTCGCTCCATTTCATTCACAGAACCTCATTCTCTGCTCCATTTCATTCACAGAACCTCATTCTCTGCACCATTTCATTCACAGAACCTCATTCTCCGCTCCATTTCATTCACAGAACCTCATTCTCTGCTCCATTTCATTCACAGAACCTCATTCCCCGCTCCAATTCATTCACAGAACCTCATTCTCTGCTCCATTTCATTCACAGAACCTCATTCTCGCTCCATTTCATTCACAGAACCTCATTCCCCGCTCCATCTCATTCACAGAACCTCATTCTCCGCTCCATTTCATTCACAGAACCTCATTCTTGCTCCATTTCATTCACAGAACCTCATTCTCCGCTCCATTTCATTCACAGAACCTCATTCTCTGCTCCATTTCATTCACAAAACCTCATTCCCCGCTCCATTTCATTCACAGAACCTCATTCCCCCCTCCATTTCATTCACAGAACCTCATTCTCGCTCCATTTCATTCACAGAACCTCATTCTTGCTCCATTTCATTCACAGAACCTCATTCTCCGCTCCATTTCATTCACAGAACCTCATTCTTGCTCCATTTCATTCACAGAACCTCATTCTTGCTCCATTTCATTCACAGAACCTCATTCTCTGCTCCATTTCATTCACAGAACCTCATTCTCTGCTCCATTTCATTCACAGAACCTCATTCTCCACTCCATTTCATTCACAGAACCTCATTCCCCGCTCCATTTCATTCACAGAACCTCATTCCCCCCTCCATTTCATTCACAGAACCTCATTCTCCGCTCCATTTCATTCACAGAACCTCATTCTGCGCTCCATTTCATTCACAGAACCTCATTCCCCCCTCCATTTCATTCACAGAACCTCATTCTCTGCTCCATTTCATTCACAGAACCTCATTCTCCGCTCCATTTCATTCACAGAACCTCATTCTCGCTCCATTTCATTCACAGAACCTCATTCTCGCTCCATTTCATTCACAGAACCTCATTCTCTGCTCCATTTCATTCACAGAACCTCATTCTCGCTCCATTTCATTCACAGAACCTCATTCTCTGCTCCATTTCATTCACAGAACCTCATTCTCTGCACCATTTCATTCACAGAACCTCATTCTCCGCTCCATTTCATTCACAGAACCTCATTCTCTGCTCCATTTCATTCACAGAACCTAATTCCCCGCTCCAATTCATTCACAGAACCTCATTCTCTGCTCCATTTCATTCACAGAACCTCATTCTCGCTCCATTTCATTCACAGAACCTCATTCCCCGCTCCATCTCATTCACAGAACCTCATTCTCCGCTCCATTTCATTCACAGAACCTCATTCTTGCTCCATTTCATTCACAGAACCTCATTCTCCGCTCCATTTCATTCACAGAACCTCATTCTCTGCTCCATTTCATTCACAGAACCTCATTCCCCGCTCCATTTCATTCACAGAACCTCATTCCCCCCTCCATTTCATTCACAGAACCTCATTCTCGCTCCATTTCATTCACAGAACCTCATTCTTGCTCCATTTCATTCACAGAACCTCATTCTCCGCTCCATTTCATTCACAGAACCTCATTCTTGCTCCATTTCATTCACAGAACCTCATTCTTGCTCCATTTCATTCACAGAACCTCATTCTCTGCTCCATTTCATTCACAGAACCTCATTCTCTGCTCCATTTCATTCACAGAACCTCATTCTCCACTCCATTTCATTCACAGAACCTCATTCTCGCTCCATTTCATTCACAGAACCTCATTCCCCCCTCCATTTCATTCACAGAACCTCATTCTCCGCTCCATTTCATTCACAGAACCTCATTCTGCGCTCCATTTCATTCACAGAACCTCATTCCCCGCTCCATTTCATTCACAGAACCTCATTCTCCGCTCCATTTCATTCACAGAACCTCATTCTCCGCTCCATTTCATTCACAGAACCTCATTCCCCGCTCCATTTCATTCACAGAACCTCATTCTCGCTCCATTTCATCCACAAAACCTCATTCTTGCTCCATTTCATTCACATAACCTCATTCTTGCTCCATTTCATTCACAGAACCTCATTCTTGCTCCATTTCATTCACAGAACCTCATTCTCCTTCCATTTCATTCACAGAACCTCATTCTGCGCTCCATTTCATTCACAGAACCTCATTCCCCGCTCCATTTCATTCACAGAACCTCATTCTCTGCTCCATTTCATTCACAGAACCTCATTCCCCGCTCCATTTCATTCACAGAACCTCATTCCCCCCTCCATTTCATTCACAGGACCTCATTCTCTGCTCCATTTCGTTCACAGAACCTCATTCTCCCCTCCATTTCATTCACAGAACCTCATTCTCCGCTCCATTTCATTCACAGAACCTCATTCCCCCCTCCATTTCATTCACAGAACCTCATTCTCGCTCCATTTCATTCACAGAACCTCATTCCCCCCTCCATTTCATTCACAGAACCTCATTCTCGCTCCATTTCATTCACAGAACCTCATTCCCCCCTCCATTTCATTCACAGAACCTCATTCTCGCTCCATTTCATTCACAGAACCTCATTCCCCCCTCCATTTCATTCACAGAACCTCATTCTCTGCTCCATTTCATTCACAGAACCTCATTCTCCGCTCCATTTCATTCACAGAACCTCATTCTCTGCTCCATTTCATTCACAGAACCTCATTCTCGCTCCATTTCATTCACAGAACCTCATTTCCCGCTCCATTTCATTCACAGAACCTCATTATCCGCTCCATTTCATTCACAGAACCTCATTCTCTGCTCCATTTCATTCACAGAACCTCATTCTCGCTCCATTTCATTCACAGAACCTCATTCTCGCTCCATTTCATTCACAGAACCTCATTCTCTGCTCCATTTCATTCACAGAACCTCATTCTCGCTCCATTTCATTCACAGAACCTCATTCCCCCCCTCCATTTCATTCACAGAACCTCATTCTCTGCTCCATTTCATTCACAGAACCTCATTCTCGCTCCATTTCATTCACAGAACCTCATTCTCGCTCCATTTCATTCACAGAACCTCATTCCCCGCTCCATTTCATTCACAGAACCTCATTCTCCGCTCCATTTCATTCACAGAACCTCATTCCCCGCTCCATTTCATTCACAGAACCTCATTCTCTGCTCCATTTCATTCACAGAACCTCATTCTCCCCTCCATTTCATTCACAATACCTCATTCTCCGCTCCATTTCATTCACAGAACCTCATTCTGCGCTCCATTTCATTTACAGAACCTCATTCTCCGCTCCATTTCATTCACAGAACCTCATTCTCTGCTCCATTTCATTCACAGAACCTCATTCTCGCTCCATTTCATTCACAGAACCTCATTCTTGCTCCATTTCATTCACAGAACCTCCATTCCATTTCATTCACAGAACCTCATTCTCTGCTCATTTCATTCACAGAACCTCATTCATTTCATTCACAAACCTCATTCTCCGCTCCATTTCATTCACAGAACTCATTCTCGCTCCATTTCATTCACAGAACCTCATTCCTGCTCCATTTCATTCACAGAACCTCATTATTTCATTCACAGAACCTCATTCTCGCTCCATTTCATTCACAGAACCTCATTCTCGCTCCATTTCATTCACAGAACCTCATTCTCGCTCCATTTCATTCACAGAACCTCATTCTCTGCTCCATTTCATTCACAGAACCTCATTCTCGCTCCATTTCATTCACAGAACCTCATTCTCGCTCCATTTCATTCACAGAACCTCATTCTCGCTCCATTTCATTCACAGAACCTCATTCCCCCCCTCCATTTCATTCACAGAACCTCATTCTCTGCTCCATTTCATTCACAGAACCTCATTCTCCGCTCCATTTCATTCACAGAACCTCATTCTCTGCTCCATTTCATTCACAGAACCTCATTCTCCGCTCCATTTCATTCACAGAACCTCATTCTCTGCTCCATTTCATTCACAGAACCTCATTCTCCGCTCCATTTCATTCACAGAACCTCATTCTCTGCTCCATTTCATTCACAGAACCTCATTCTCCGCTCCATTTCATTCACAGAACCTCATTCCCCGCTCCATTTCATTCACAGAACCTCATTCTTGCTCCATTTCATTCACAGAACCTCATTCTCCCCTCCATTTCATTCACAGAACCTCATTCCCCGCTCCATTTCATTCACAGAACCTCATTCTCATTCACAGAACCTCATTCTCCGCTCCATTTCATTCACAGAACCTCATTCTCTGCTCCATTTCATTCACAGAACCTCATTCTCGCTCCATTTCATTCACAGAACCTCATTCTCTGCTCCATTTCATTCACAGAACCTCATTCTCGCTCCATTTCATTCACAGAACCTCATTCCCCGCTCCATTTCATTCACAGAACCTCATTCTCCGCTCCATTTCATTCACAGAACCTCATTCTCCGCTCCATTTCATTCACAGAACCTCATTCTCTGCTCCATTTCATTCACAGAACCTCATTCTCCCCTCCATTTCATTCACAGAACCTCATTCTCGCTCCATTTCATTCACAGAACCTCATTCTCGCTCCATTTCATTCACAGAACCTCATTCTTGCTCCATTTCATTCACAGAACCTCATTCTCCGCTCCATTTCATTCACAGAACCTCATTCTCCGCTCCATTTCATTCACAGAACCTCATTCTGCGCTCCATTTCATTCACAGAACCTCATTCCCCGCTCCATTTCATTCACAGAACCTCATTCTCTGCTCCATTTCATTCACAGAACCTCATTCCGCATTACATTTCATTCACAGAACCTCTCTCCATTTCATTCACAGAACCTCATTCTCTGCTCCATTTCATTCACAGAACCTCATTCTCTGCTCCATTTCATTCACAGAACCTCATTCTCCGCTCCATTTCATTCACAGAACCTCATTCCCCCCTCCATTTCATTCACAGAACCTCATTCTCGCTCCATTTCATTCACAGAACCTCATTCCCCCCTCCATTTCATTCACAGAACCTCATTCTCTGCTCCATTTCATTCACAGAACCTCATTCTCCGCTCCATTTCATTCACAGACCCTCATTCCCCGCTCCATTTCATTCACAGAACCTCATTCTCCGCTCCATTTCATTCACAGAACCTCATTCTCTGCTCCATTTCATTCACAGAACCTCATTATCCGCTCCATTTCATTCACAGAACCTCATTCTCCGCTCCATTTCATTCACACTCATTCCATTTCATCACAGAACCTCATTCTCCCCTCCATTTCATTCACAGAACCTCATTCTCGCTCCATTTCATTCACAGAACCTCATTCTCGCTCCATTTCATTCACAGAACCTCATTCTCTGCTCCATTTCATTCACAGAACCTCATTATCCGCTCCATTTCATTCACAGAACCTCATTCTCCGCTCCATTTCATTCACAGAACCTCATTCTCTGCTCCATTTCATTCACAGAACCTCATTCTCCCCTCCATTTCATTCACAGAACCTCATTCTCGCTCCATTTCATTCACAGAACCTCATTCTCTGCTCCATTTCATTCACAGAACCTCATTCTCGCACCCTTTCATTCACAAAACCTCATTCCTCCCACCATTTCATTCACAGAACCTCATTCTCTGCTCCATTTCATTCACAGAACCTCATTCTCGCTCCATTTCATTCACAGAACCTCATTCTCCGCTCCATTTCATTCACAGAACCTCATTCTCCGCTCCATTTCATTCACAGAACCTCATTCCCCGCTCCTTTTCATTCACAGAACCTCATTCTCGCTCCATTTCATTCACAGAACCTCATTCTCCGCTCCATTTCATTCACAGAACCTCATTCTCGCTCCTTTTCATTCACCGAACCTCATTCTGCCTCCATTTCATTCACAGACCTCATTCTCTGCTCCATTCATTCACAGAACCTCATTCACAGAACCTCATTCTCTGCTCCATTTCATTCACAGAACCTCATTCCCCGCTTCATTTCATTCACAGAACCTCATTCTCCGCTCCATTTCATTCACAGAACCTCATTCTCCGCTCCATTTCATTCACAGAACCTCATTCTCTGCTCCATTTCATTCACAGAACCTCATTCTCGCTCCATTTCATTCACAGAACCTCATTCTCTGCTCCATTTCATTCACAGAACCCTATTCCCCCCTCCATTTCATTCACAGAACCTCATTCTCGCTCCATTTCATTCACAGAACCTCATTCCCCCCTCCATTTCATTCACAGAACCTCATTCTCCGCTCCATTTCATTCACAGAACCTCATTCTCGCTCCATTTCATTCACAGAACCTCATTCCCCCCTCCATTTCATTCACAGAACCTCATTCTCGCTCCATTTCATTCACAGAACCTCATTCTCGCTCCATTTCATTCACAGAACCTCATTCCCCGCTCCATTTCATTCACAGAACCTCATTCTCCGCTCCATTTCATTCACAGAACCTCATTCTCGCTCCATTTCATTCACAGAACCTCATTCTCTGCTCCATTTCATTCACAGAACCTCATTCTCCGCTCCATTTCATTCACAGAACCTCATTCTCCGCTCCATTTCATTCACAGAACCTCATTCTGCGCTCCATTTCATTCACAGAACCTCATTCCCCGCTCCATTTCATTCACAGAACCTCATTCTCCGCTCATTTTAATTTACAGAACCTCATTCCCCGCTCCATTTCATTCACAGAACCTCATTCTCTGCTCCATTTCATTCACAGAACCTCATTCTCCCCTCCATTTCATTCACAGAACCTCATTCTCCGCTCCATTTCATTCACAGAACCTCATTCTCGCTCCATTTCATTCACAGAACCTCATTCTCGCTCCATTTCATTCACAGAACCTCATTCCCCCCTCCATTTCTTGCTCCATTTCATTCACAGAACCTCATTCTCCGCTCCATTCCATTCACAGAACCTCATTCTCTGCTCCATTTCATTCACAGAACCTCATTCTCGCTCCATTTCATTCACAGAACCTCATTCTCTGCTCCATTTCATTCACAGAACCTCATTCTCCGCTCCATTTCATTCACAGAACCTCATTCTCTGCTCCATTTCATTCACAGAACCTCATTCTCGCTCCATTTCATTCACAGAACCTCATTCCCCCCTCCATTTCATTCACAGAACCTCATTCTCGCTCCATTTCATTCACAGAACCTCATTCCCCCCTCCATTTCATTCACAGAACCTCATTCCCCCCTCCATTTCATTCACAGAACCTCATTCTCGCTCCATTTCATTCACAGAACCTCATTCCCCCCTCCATTTCATTCACAGAACCTCATTCTCTGCTCCATTTCATTCACAGAACCTCATTCTCGCTCCATTTCATTCACAGAACCTCATTCTCCCTCCATTTCATTCACATAACCTCATTCTCCGCTCCATTTCATTCACAGAACCTCATTCCCCGCTCCATTTCATTCACAGAACCTCATTCTCCGCTCCATTTCATTCACAGAACCTCATTCTCCGCTCCATTTCATTCACAGAACCTCATTCTTGCTCCATTTCATTCACAGAACCTCATTCTTGCTCCATTTCATTCACAGAACCTCATTCTCGCTCCATTTCATTCACAGAACCTCATTCTCGCTCCATTTCATTCACAGAACCTCATTCTCCGCTCCATTTCATTCACAGAACCTCATTCTCTGCTCCATTTCATTCACAGAACCTCATTCTCCGCTCCATTTCATTCACAGAACCTCATTCTCTGCTCCATTTCATTCACAGAACCTCATTCCCCCCTCCATTTCATTCACAGAACCTCATTCTCTGCTCCATTTCATTCACAGAACCTCATTCTCCGCTCCATTTCATTCACAGAACCTCATTCTCGCTCCATTTCATTCACAGAACCTCATTCTCCGCTCCATTTCATTCACAGAACCTCATTCTCCGCTCCATTTCATTCACAGAACCTCATTCTCGCTCCATTTCATTCACAGAACCTCATTCTCGCTCCATTTCATTCACAGAACCTCATTCTCGCTCCATTTCATTCACAGAACCTCATTCTCGCTCCATTTCATTCACAGAACCTCATTCTCGCTCCATTTCATTCACAGAACCTCATTCCCCCCTCCATTTCATTCACAGAACCTCATTCTCTGCTCCATTTCATTCACAGAACCTCATTCCCCCCTCCATTTCATTCACAGAACCTCATTCCCCCCTCCATTTCATTCACAGAACCTCATTCCCCGCTCCATTTCATTCACAGAACCTCATTCCCCGCTCCATTTCATTCACAGAACCTCATTCCCCCCTCCATTTCATTCACAGAACCTCATTCTTGCTCCATTTCATTCACAGAACCTCATTCCCCGCTCCATTTCATTCACAGAACCTCATTCTTGCTCCATTTCATTCACAGAACCTCATTCTTGCTCCATTTCATTCACAGAACCTCATTCTCGCTCCATTTCATTCACAGAACCTCATTCTCCGCTCCATTTCATTCACAGAACCTCATTCCCCGCTCCATTTCATTCACAGAACCTCATTCTTGCTCCATTTCATTCACAGAACCTCATTCTCCGCTCCATTTCATTCACAGAACCTCATTCTCTGCTCCATTTCATTCACAGAACCTCATTCCCCGCTCCATTTCATTCACAGAACCTCATTCTCCGCTCCATTTCATTCACAGAACCTCATTCTTGCTCCATTTCATTCACAGAACCTCATTCTTGCTCCATTTCATTCACAGAACCTCATTCTTGCTCCATTTCATTCACAGAACCTCATTCTCTGCTCCATTTCATTCAC
>NW_028234427.1:28033390-28080890 GCF_977035675.1 Penaeus japonicus | reverse complement strand
CTCCGCTCCTTATCCCTCTCCTCCTTATTCCCACCCACGCCCTCCCCTCCGTATCCCCTCCCGCCCTCTCCTCTCCTAATAGTCTCCCTCCCTCCCTCTCTCCCTCCCTCCCTCCCTCCCGCACACTCGCCACATGGTATCAGGTTTCCCGTCGGAGAGACTCGGGTTAAAACTTGGAAAAGGGTGGAAGGGTGGAAGGACGAGGGGATGGAAGGGTGGCGGAATGGTAGGATGCAAGTATGAGAGGGTGGAAGAGTGGCAAAATGGAGAAGTTCAAGGGTGGATGGGTGGATTGGTGGTTGACTGGAAGGGTGGAAGCGTGGAGAGTGGTGGAATAGTTGATGGATGATAGGGCGTATAGGTGGAAGGACGCAATAGGTGGAAGTGTTGCTGGGTGGAATTGTAAAAGGGTATAAAAGTGGAACAGTTATCAGGGCGAGACAAGAGCAAATTTCATATCTCTCAGCAGAGAAAGAGCTGTTTTGAGCCACCTGACTGTCATTATGAAGCCGATTACCTTGTTGAGCGCTTAGTACCTCGCCCTCCCCCCTTCCCCCCGCCTCTTGACAGACAGACACACAGATGATAATAATATATGCTGATGCCATGGCAGATGCTCAAGGAGAGTTTATTACACTGATGCTGGTATTCATCATTTAAATCCCGCTCTGACTGCTAGCCTGACTCAGTCCACCACGCACTCCACCAGCGAAGAGGATGAAATTTCAGCCGATCTCATTGCCCATCGCACAAAAATAGATAAAAAAGAAGACACATCGAGTTCTACGCACATGCACGCGCACACAGGCTTGCAAACACACACACACACACACACACACACACACATATATATATACATAAATATATATATTATATATATATATATATATATATATATATATATATATGTATTATATATATATTATATATATCTAAATATATATATATATATATATATATGTATATGCATATATATATACACATATGTATATGTGTTTGTGGCATATGTATATATATATATATGTATATATGCATGCATATATATATTTATGCATAAACATATACATATATATATGTATATATATATACAAACCTGTGTGTGCGTGCGTGTGTGTGTAGAACTAGAACACACACACACACACACAGACACACATACGCACACACACACACACACACACACACACACACACACACACACACATAGACACACACACACACATATATATATATATATATATATATATATATATATATATATATATATATATATATATGTATATATAGATATATATATATGTGTGTGTGTGTGTGTGTGTGTATATATACATACATATATGTATATATATATATATATATATATATATATATATACTGTGTGTGTGAATTTATTGTTTTAAAATATAATTTTTCTGGGTGCATCTCTGCACAAAGGCACTCCCGGGTAATTCCTTGCATTGGCTGACGAGATTGGACAAATTGTCTGTCGTAAGCCAAGGAGGAATAAGGCAGCGATAAAGACGGTCTGAGACTCGGTAAAGCACAGTCGATCGTGAATCATAAAGGAAGACACCATTTAATGCTTATCCTGTGACATTAGGAGCCCAGAAGTAAGCGTCATTCAAGGATTTGAAGTCTGGAAATATAAGAGACAAAGTCTCTCATTTAGAGTAAAGCAGTTAAATATCATACTGTATTGATGAGAGATATATTCATTTGGGTATCGGTAGGATACGTTTCGATTTTTAGTGAATGGGTTGGCTTCTAATAATGAAGACATGCGTATGCTCGATCCAGGGCCCACTTAGCATGTGCGTGAGAACTCGGTGTCTTTGAGGAGAAAAAAATAGGCTTATGTTGGAAAACTTCTCAGACTTATTTTTCGTCTTAGAACACCCTAGTCTTATTAATAGAGAACCTTTTCTTCGAATACAATCATGAAATCGGATACGTCTTGAAGATATTTATCAACAAGAGGTCAAAGAATTAAACACTAGTCGGCAACATGTTTCCGGAGTAAAAGCTACAGCAATAATCATTATTTTTATCTATTCATTATTTATATACCCCATTAGAATACCACAAACTCAAAGTAAATTATCTGAACATATATAAGACTAAAGAGAAAAACTATTTGAACCTGAAAATCCATAAAAAGTTCTCTATAAGCAGGAAAAAATCCCGAAATAAACACGCTCTGCGCCTGGCAACCCGAGAGAGGAGGAGGCAGCAGCAGCATCATGATCATCAGTAGCGGTCATGGTGTCGTTGGAGGAGGATGGCTTACGTCAACGTCGCGGAATGGAGTCCTGACCAAGTATCGGAGTGGCTAAAGGGTGAGGAAGAAGACGAGAGAAAGACCGCAGGTTACATCAGTGATCCGTGGACCTCCCCCCTCCCCAAAACCTGGCGAATCGAGAAATGCGAGGGGCGCTGGGTGTGGTGGTTGCGGTGGGCTGTTTGTTGACATCCTGCCGCAACACCTCCCTTCCCTGCGGCGGGGAGCGGGGGTGGGGGGCTGTGGTGGAGGAGTGGGTGGTTGTGGTGGATTTGGAGGATGTGGAATTGTGACTGTGATAGATGCTGTGGCTGTGTGCTGGGTTGTGGTCGTGGAGTGGATCGTGCTGTGAATCGGCGGGGTGAGCGAGTGGTTGCGGCGGATGTGGATGGCGTGAGAGTGTGGATGTGGAGGGGGTGATGTTGTGGTTTTGGAACCCATTGGATTGTGGTCGTGATGGATGCCTAGGGTGTAAGACTGCAGTTGTGGTTGTTATGGCAGCGGTGGATGTGTAGGGCGTGATGTGGTTGTGGTGGATGTGGAGGGCATGAGATTGTGGTTGTGGTGGATGTGGAGGGCATGAGCTTGTGCTTGTGGTGGATGTGGAGGACATGAGCTTGTGCTTGTGGTGGATGTGGAGGGCTTGAGATTGTGGTTGTGAAGGATATGCTATTGTAGTTGTGGTTTTAAGTTTCATTGAGTGTGGAGGACAGGAGATAGTGTTTTATTTGGTTGTGGTTTGTGTATGAAATAGAGTGTTTGTGTGGGGGTTGTGGTTTGGATGTGATTTTGGTGGCACTGTGCAAAACTTAGTGATTGCTGAAGGCTTGTGTGGAGATGTTGTAGATTATGGAAGTTGTGGTGGGCATTCTGTGGTGATTGTGGTTAGTGGAGGATCAAGGACAGAGCGTGTGATTATGTGGTGACTGCAAAACCACAGTGTATTTTTTGTACTACTCTTGGACAAAGACACATGAAAGTGTGATTGTGTTGGAGAATAGTCATGTATTTAAGTGATTGTGAGGAAGTACATCTAATTTTTGTGATAATAGTGTTGATGGTGACTAATGTGATGGTGAGTCATGTAATGACTGAACAGGTTTTCTTAAAGTTGTGATGAGAGTCATTAATGATACTGAGTACGCTAGTTTAGGTTGATTATTTCTTGTTGTTAATTTAATGAGTTCTATTTTTACATCTGTTGTTTTATTGTTGGTTTTAATATTTTTATGAGTTTTGCTATATTTATTTAATACTTTACCATTGTTAGTTGTGGTATTACAATGTGTATGTTTTTATTTATGTATATATCTGGCCATCTTGTTTTTTCCTTTCTTGTAAAAAATAAAATGATGCTTGTAAATAGGCTTTTTATGTGGGATGTAAACGGCATATGTGAAAGAACGTATTGCAATGTATTTAGCCTTATAACAAGATTAGTGTTGCTAAAAGTAGACTAAGACATAATTGCAATCCTGCAAATGAGTTTTACTTTGTGAAATTAAAGTAACTGTCTCATTTCTTCCTAATATAATGTCCCTGGTAGTGTCACATAATCATTAATATTATATACCTTAATATATATTCTTTTATGTTATTGGGTTGTTTAATTGTATTGTATAAACACACTTTTTCAAGGATAGAAAGATAAGTAAAAAGAGAAAGACTCAAATTTCTCTTCACTGAAGCTGAACATTTGCACTTCTCTCCACTTAGGCTTGGATGACGTGATCCTTCCGTACATCCATTACTTCGTCAATAACCAGGTGGATGGGAAAAGGCTTCTGCAACTAAGCCATGATGAGTTGCCTTCACTCCACGTCACTAAGATTGGACACCAAGAAATAATTTTACAAGGAGTGGAATTACTAAGAAATATTGTACGTTTAGAATATCTTGGTGTTGCATTAATGTGTTGTTTGCATGTTTACATTCAAAGTAATTTTGGTAAATGCTTAGAAGACACACTTGCATCCACCACTGGCATTGTAATGATTGGTACAAGACTAACAACCTTCTCTTTGTATAGTCTTATTTAGATAGATCTTGTAGATCTTTTTGGCAAACTGCAGTCAAATAAAAAACAGTTCAAGCTTGTCCAATCATGCCATGATATATGTGGTGGAGGTTTATTTGCCTTTTTTAGAGTTAAAAGTCTGGAGGCCATAACAATTGCTTGATACTGGACTAGTATTAGGTTAGATTTAAGGTTATAGGCTTTTTTATCAGAAATCACAGCAATTTTCAAGTGTTTTTCCATAAAACACCCTTTAGAATTCTTACAAATTGACTCATTTTAAAAGACACTGTGAGTCTTCAAGCATTTACCATATTAAGAATGAAATTCTAGTGGATTTTATATGAAATGTAAGGTCAATACCATGAGGGAAGAATTAAAGATATTTTTCAAATGACATTTTCTGATTAATATCACTGATAATTAATACCCTGTAGTACCTGACATTATGTACTTGCTTCTTCCCCAATCTGCACAGCATTACCACTTGCACCAAGAAAATGTACAGTACTTGGCCCTACGCCTAAGTTCTAAAGCTCGCAGCATCTACAATGAGCTTCGAGCACTGTCTGCCTCATCCAGGGGGGGTGGGGGGAGTGCAGGAGAGGAGGAGGACGGGGAAGAAGAGGAGGATGGGACGGGAGGGGACCATGCCAGTGACAAGAAGAAGCAGGAGAGGGTTTCGACGGCTGTCATTGCAGGCGTCGCAGATGTTTTGTCATCCGTCAAGGGAGTTGTGTCATGGCTCAACAGGTGAGGTCTTGGTGTCATGAAGGTGAAGTTGAAATGCACTAGTGGAATCGAGGTTATCTGTGTATTTATTTTCTATTATTTTCTGGACTTTTCGTATTATATATGTGTGTATATGATGTATTAGCAAAGTAATACCAATTAGCATCAAAACTGAAGAAATAAATGAATTGTAATTTCAATTAAAAGATAAACATATCCTACCCTGTGAAAGATATCTTACATGAAGGGGTTAATTGAAATAAACAAGCATATGATTTTTTGCCATCTAACCATCCATGAATGTTTAGTAGATGATTTAAACCTATTTTTTAATCTCTTAGGCAACCCTTTGAGGGTGTTGAACAATATGACAGTCTGAAGAGTGACCTAGTGGAGCTGAGCATCAGGCTGGCCACCATCGCGCAGCGGGACATGTTTGCAGAAAATCAGGCCACAGTCATCCTCCAGTCATGTCTCAAGCTGGCAAATATCTCTGACAAGATCATACAGGTTGGAAGCTCATTGTTATATACTTTTAGTGCTACTGGTTACTTTAATTTTTAGTCAGTGATAATGGAAATTAAATGACTATATATCAGACTTCTTTCAGCAATTAACACAAAGAAACCACATCAGTTCTTTTGCTCTTGTTCTTAAAAAAAATAAAAATAAAAAAATAATTCCAACCTATACCATACGTAATTTGTTGAGGTTGTCCAGTGGGATTTCTTTCTTTCTTATATTCCACCAGTTTGATCTAGTACAACAACAAGGAAGAAAATTCTATTCTTGTCTTTTTCTTTAATAGATCCATCATGCTAACTGCATATCTATGTATGCGTAGATACAGTGTATATTTTATTATATTTATATATATATATATATATATATATATATAATTTATATATATATATATATATATATATATATATATTATTATAGTATATATATCTTTATATATATATATATATATATATATATATTTATATTTATATATTATTTATATTTATATATAAATTATATAATATATATATATATATATTATATATATATATATATATATATATATATATCATAATATATATATAGTATATTTATATAATTTATATTTATAATATATTTATATTTATATATATTTATTAATATATTTATAAATATATATATATAAATAAATATATATATAATATATATATATTATATTTAATATATATATATTTATATATATATATATATATATATATATATATATTTATATATATATAAATATATATATATATAAAAATATATATAAATATTTTATATATATATGTATATGTATATATATGTATATATAGTAAAAATATATAGAATAAATATATATATATATATATAAATATATATATATATATATAAATCATGATATATATATATAGATAAATATATATATATATATATGTATGTTTATATGTGTGTGTGTGTGATGTGTGTGTGTGTGTGTGTGTGTGTGTGTGTGTGTGTGTGTGTGTGTGTGTGTGTGTGTGTGTGTGTGTGTGTGTGTGTGTGTGTGTGTGTGTGTGTGTGTGTGTGTGTGTGTGTGTGTGTGTGTGTGTGTGTGTGTGTGTGTGTGTGTGTGTGTGTGTGTGTGTGTGTGTGTGTGTGTGTGTGTGTGTGTGTGTGTGTGTGTGTGTGTGTGTGTGTGTGTGTGTGTGTGTGTGTGTGTGTGTGTGTGTGTGTGTGTGTGTGTGTGTGTGTGTGTGTGTGTGTGTGTGTGTGTGTGTGTGTGTGTGTGTGTGTGTGTGTGTGTGTGTGTGTGTGTGTGTGTGTGTGTGTGTGTGTGTGTGTGTGTGTGTGTGTGTGTGTGTGTGTGTGTGTGTGTGTGTGTGTGTGTGTGTGTGTGTGTGTGTGTGTGTGTGTGTGTGTGTGTGTGTGTGTGTGTGTGTGTGTGTGTGTGTGTGTGTGTGTGTGTGTGTGTGTGTGTGTGTGTGTGTGTGTGTGTGTGTGTGTGTGTGTGTGTGTGTGTGTGTGTGTGTGTGTGTGTGTGTGTGTGTGTGTGTGTGTGTGTGTGTGTGTGTGTGTGTGTGTGTGTGTGTGTGTGTGTGTGTGTGTGTGTGTGTGTGTGTGTGTGTGTGTGTGTGTGTGTGTGTGTGTGTGTGTGTGTGTGTGTGTGTGTGTGTGTGTGTGTGTGTGTGTGTGTGTGTGTGTGTGTGTGTGTGTGTGTGTGTGTGTGTGTGTGTGTGTGTGTGTGTGTGTGTGTGTGTGTGTGTGTGTGTGTGTGTGTGTGTGTGTGTGTGTGTGTGTGTGTGTGTGTGTGTGTGTGTGTGTGTGTGTGTGTGTGTGTGTGTGTGTGTGTGTGTGTGTGTGTGTGTGTGTGTGTGTGTGTGTGTGTGTGTGTGTGTGTGTGTGTGTGTGTGTGTGTGTGTGTGTGTGTGTGTGTGTGTGTGTGTGTGTGTGTGTGTGTGTGTGTGTGTGTGTGTGTGTGTGTGTGTGTGTGTGTGTGTGTGTGTGTGTGTGTGTGTGTGTGTGTGTGTGTGTGTGTGTGTGTGTGTGTGTGTGTGTGTGTGTGTGTGTGTGTGTGTGTGTGTGTGTGTGTGTGTGTGTGTGTGTGTGTGTGTGTGTGTGTGTGTGTGTGTGTGTGTGTGTGTGTGTGTGTGTGTGTGTGTGTGTGTGTGTGTGTGTGTGTGTGTGTGTGTGTGTGTGTGTGTGTGTGTGTGTGTGTGTGTGTGTGTGTGTGTGTGTGTGTGTGTGTGTGTGTGTGTGTGTGTGTGTGTGTGTGTGTGTGTGTGTGTGTGTGTGTGTGTGTGTGTGTGTGTGTGTGTGTGTGTGTGTGTGTGTGTGTGTGTGTGTGTGTGTGTGTGTGTGTGTGTGTGTGTGTGTGTGTGTGTGTGTGTGTGTGTGTGTGTGTGTGTGTGTGTGTGTGTGTGTGTGTGTGTGTGTGTGTGTGTGTGTGTGTGTGTGTGTGTGTGTGTGTGTGTGTGTGTGTGTGTGTGTGTGTGTGTGTGTGTGTGTGTGTGTGTGTGTGTGTGTGTGTGTGTGTGTGTGTGTGTGTGTGTGTGTGTGTGTGTGTGTGTGTGTGTGTGTGTGTGTGTGTGTGTGTGTGTGTGTGTGTGTGTGTGTGTGTGTGTGTGTGTGTGTGTGTGTGTGTGTGTGTGTGTGTGTGTGTGTGTGTGTGTGTGTGTGTGTGTGTGTGTGTGTGTGTGTGTGTGTGTGTGTGTGTGTGTGTGTGTGTGTGTGTGTGTGTGTGTGTGTGTGTGTGTGTGTGTGTGTGTGTGTGTGTGTGTGTGTGTGTGTGTGTGTGTGTGTGTGTGTGTGTGTGTGTGTGTGTGTGTGTGTGTGTGTGTGTGTGTGTGTGTGTGTGTGTGTGTGTGTGTGTGTGTGTGTGTGTGTGTGTGTGTGTGTGTGTGTGTGTGTGTGTGTGTGTGTGTGTGTGTGTGTGTGTGTGTGTGTGTGTGTGTGTGTGTGTGTGTGTGTGTGTGTGTGTGTGTGTGTGTGTGTGTGTGTGTGTGTGTGTGTGTGTGTGTGTGTGTGTGTGTGTGTGTGTGTGTGTGTGTGTGTGTGTGTGTGTGTGTGTGTGTGTGTGTGTGTGTGTGTGTGTGTGTGTGTGTGTGTGTGTGTGTGTGTGTGTGTGTGTGTGTGTGTGTGTGTGTGTGTGTGTGTGTGTGTGTGTGTGTGTGTGTGTGTGTGTGTGTGTGTGTGTGTGTGTGTGTGTGTGTGTGTGTGTGTGTGTGTGTGTGTGTGTGTGTGTGTGTGTGTGTGTGTGTGTGTGTGTGTGTGTGTGTGTGTGTGTGTGTGTGTGTGTGTGTGTGTGTGTGTGTGTGTGTGTGTGTGTGTGTGTGTGTGTGTGTGTGTGTGTGTGTGTGTGTGTGTGTGTGTGTGTGTGTGTGTGTGTGTGTGTGTGTGTGTGTGTGTGTGTGTGTGTGTGTGTGTGTGTGTGTGTGTGTGTGTGTGTGTGTGTGTGTGTGTGTGTGTGTGTGTGTGTGTGTGTGTGTGTGTGTGTGTGTGTGTGTGTGTGTGTGTGTGTGTGTGTGTGTGTGTGTGTGTGTGTGTGTGTGTGTGTGTGTGTGTGTGTGTGTGTGTGTGTGTGTGTGTGTGTGTGTGTGTGTGTGTGTGTGTGTGTGTGTGTGTGTGTGTGTGTGTGTGTGTGTGTGTGTGTGTGTGTGTGTGTGTGTGTGTGTGTGTGTGTGTGTGTGTGTGTGTGTGTGTGTGTGTGTGTGTGTGTGTGTGTGTGTGTGTGTGTGTGTGTGTGTGTGTGTGTGTGTGTGTGTGTGTGTGTGTGTGTGTGTGTGTGTGTGTGTGTGTGTGTGTGTGTGTGTGTGTGTGTGTGTGTGTGTGTGTGTGTGTGTGTGTGTGTGTGTGTGTGTGTGTGTGTGTGTGTGTGTGTGTGTGTGTGTGTGTGTGTGTGTGTGTGTGTGTGTGTGTGTGTGTGTGTGTGTGTGTGTGTGTGTGTGTGTGTGTGTGTGTGTGTGTGTGTGTGTGTGTGTGTGTGTGTGTGTGTGTGTGTGTGTGTGTGTGTGTGTGTGTGTGTGTGTGTGTGTGTGTGTGTGTGTGTGTGTGTGTGTGTGTGTGTGTGTGTGTGTGTGTGTGTGTGTGTGTGTGTGTGTGTGTGTGTGTGTGTGTGTGTGTGTGTGTGTGTGTGTGTGTGTGTGTGTGTGTGTGTGTGTGTGTGTGTGTGTGTGTGTGTGTGTGTGTGTGTGTGTGTGTGTGTGTGTATGAAAAAGAAATCAAAAGAAGACTTGCTTGGCCCCTTATTCCCTCTGCCCCTCTTTTCAGGGAGTGATGTTGCAGTCATCCTACCATGGGGTCCACCAGGTGTCAGGGGTACGAGCACTTAGCCCTGCACATCAGTGTGGTAAGCTGCAGGAAGGGGATGAGCTTGTGCAGGTCAGCTACCAGACAGTGGTGAGTGATGACCAGGGTTATGCCTTTGAGAATTTGGGTGATTCTTGGGACGGAAAACATCTTATTATCATTTACATATCTAGGTTAACTGTTTTTATTTCTTGCTCTTCAGTAGAGTTTATCTCCTCATTATTAGTTATACAATATTACTGAAGACAAAAATAAACATGTAGTTAGATTATACACTGGAAAGAGAGATAATCCACTCCTCTCTCCTTGCAGGTTGGCTGGGCTCCCCACAAAGTGGCGGCAATCATGCAGGAGTGTCCAGTGGAAGTTATTCTCACAGTGAAAAAGAGACCATGTCACTCCAACACAGTGACACAGATCTACTTCAAGCCCTTCCGTCTGCCTAGCAAAAAGAGAACGTACTCCCCATGGGCAACCTCTGTCATGAATTCACCCAGGGATGACCTCCAGAGCATTCCCAACCTTCAGCTCCCTGCGTAAGTTTTTATTATTATCGTTTTCATTATCTGTGAATTCCATATCTCTTTAGCTTCATAATTAGATTTTGGGCTGGTTACTCAAAATTGTCAGTTTTCCACAAAAAATTGAAAGGCATCCCAATGCACATTACACTTGTTTTCAACACTCTTTTTTCATATCTAATACTAAAGTTGTTATAAATATAAATATTATATATGTAGAGAAATTGGAAAATAGATCAGAATTTGTTACCTGTAAAAGCACTTCATTTATTTATTGGATGTATACAATTATGAAGCATAATACCACTCCCTTGAGTTTCAAGGGAGTGGTATTAAGAGGATTTTTTTTTTTAAATACTGGATTTGAGCTTAATTACAAAGTTCAGACTTTAAATACCTTGTGTGACTATGGTTATTTATTAACCCATTGCAGACGGGGATAAATATGCTTGCCCAGCCTCCGGGATAAGTTTTATTTTAAAGAGAGACTGCTTGAAGCATTATAATTTGAACATTCCCACTCTCTTTCAGTCATTCATTGAAAAACTAGAGCGTTTTTTGTGTTTTGTTTTTTTGTGTGTTTTATTGAGTTTAGAGACTTATATATGCCATATGACAGGCTCTACCAGTGCTGCAGTAGACTAAAATTGTAGTATATTATTCATATTAGCTCATTATTTTCTTTATAATCAGTGTGATAGAAGTATTGCTGTTTTATGGGAGGACAAAAGGCAACTATATTTTTTTCGTATTTTTGTGCTGTCATGAACGAATACGAAACATATAAACACCTACAATAAAGATAAATAGAAGAGGTAAGGAAGAGGAATGAAACCTGTGCTTGTGACTGTGAGTGCCACAGTGAAAGGCATCCATATTGGCACAGGAGTACATTTTAGACACTGGGTATGGATTGAGTCATCTTCCTCTTCCCGTTCTGACTGCACATCCTTCATCAGCGGTACTTTTGAGCAAGAGTTCGTCAAGTTAGTGTGTGTCATCACTCTATAAAGATAGTGCTTGCTAGAGACCGTGGATGGGTGCCATTCAAGGCTCTCTCTCTTGCTGGTGCTAGGAAAAAGTGGTGCCATCTAGGTTTTGGACGTTAAGCTAGCACGGTATTACGATAATTATAGTAATTATGACTGCAGTAGCCATCATCACTCATTCCTTTTTCATAGTAAAATAAAAGAGCACAGTGATCCAAAATCCCTGAATGTCATGTATGTCAGGACGCCCGTCGTCAGGCCAAAGCTCCTACGTCATATATGTCATGACACCCGTCCACTGTGGGTTAACAGGTAACTCCTCTCTTGTTAGGATTCTATTTGATTTCTTGAGTATGCAACCCTTAGTTATTGTTTTGTTTTTTTCTTCAACAGGTCTGTTGGCAAGTCCTTGCAGCGCACGGAGTCCAAGGAATCACGTCCGAGGTCCCTCACACCTCCACCAGCACAACATACTCCCCCACCTCGACCTCTGTCCTCACTCAGGTTAGAAAATGTTGTTAGTTATGCAGACCTCTAGATATTAGATTATGGAAATGTCATTTGGAATTTAAAGAGAATTATCTCTTTTTATAGTTGTTTTTGTGAGACAGAAATTATTCCTATCTGTTATGTTGGGATTATGTTACAATCATCTTCCCATAATGTACATAATAAATAAGGATATTGGCTCCCATGTAGCAACGATGCACGGAACACGACATCGGACAGCGAGGCAGAAGACTCTGACCTGGAGGACGACCCCTTCTTCTCGGATAGTGATGTTGGTGGATCATCCCCAATTAGTGCACGACTCTACCACCCCAAACCACGAGCTCCAGTCCAGAGGCGAGCAACCATTCCCGGTGCAACTACAAGGCCCTCCTTCAGTTTTGATAAGGTGGGAAAAGGGGAATAATTTTTTTGTTTTGTTTTCTGAATATTATGCAAGTGTGATTGATTTTGTTTTTGATAGTATTGAAATAGGGTAGGAGGTTTTACTGATCCTTTTCCCCTGGATGAGTAGCTGCTGCAGGATGTGAGATGGCAGCGAGGCGGCCGCAGCCCTGATGGGACAATCCCCTCTGATCCAGATCTTCGCGCAACTGCTGGGGTAGAACAGCGTGCGGCACGCCCCCATACTTGTATTGGTACTGAGAAGAAAGATCGGGTGACAGGAGGTAGTGATGTGGCTGCAGTGAAGGAGGAAGGTACAGAGGGAGATGGACAGGCTGCAGGATCTAGTAAGAATGGTACACTGGAAACTCTCTCTTGTAGTGAGACTAGAGAAGGCTCCAGCCAGGAACAGTTGACAGATGCTGCTGAGGAGAAGCGTGTTGTAAATGTGATTCCTCTGCCACCAAGGAAGCCCACAGGTCAGGGTATCACTCCCACTGTGCTGGAACCTCACTCCCAGCATGACCACAGTGGAGATGGCAAGGTGGTTGGGGGAAAGGAGGCTGCAGCTGGGACCTCTGTGTCACCAGGCCAAAAATGCAAGCCAGCCAGCCTCTCCTCACAGCTCAAAGTGCCTGACAAGACTTTGAAAGCAGGCCAGGAGCTAAAGCTTGACATCTCAACCAGACAGCGGAGAGTCTCGGAGGACAGGCCCAAACTTGACAAAAGCCACAGCACACCTGCATATGACATGGAGGAGGAGAACACGCTACAAGGGGTGGCCTCACCTGCACTCACACCTCTTGAGAAGTCTCCAGCAAACCAGACTTCGTCACCCAGGTTCTTCAATGCAGACTCAAAATCAGCATTTGGTAGGTTGTGGAGGTTCATTCTAGTTACTGTCATTCTCTCTTGGTGTCTACTGTGTAGTTATTCAGGTTTCAGGTTCTGTGTCCTTGGATACATCTTACTGTGTGTTGTAGCTCAATGGTGTGGACAGTCTGGCACCATGAAATAAATAAGAATATATTGCGCAGTATCTTTCTTGGATGATTTGTCCATATGAATGGCAAATAAACAGCACAAATAGCTTACCATGTAGTATATCCTAATTCTTCTTTTTCTGTCTGAGATACTTTTACTTTATTTCTTCATACTATTTGCTCTTTCTTCTAAGATACTCTTGCTTTATTTCTTAATACACTTTGCTCTCTCTTCTATTTGTGCCAGTTTGTAATTATTGATTAATAAGACACTGATTTGTGCAAAAGCCTTCTGATTGAATACAGGTTTCAGGCCCAATCCTGAATTTAATCCTGTGTGATTTACATTTACACCTTCAATAAGATTAAGCACTACTGATGAACAGTAATCACTAATGGATCTGACAGGATACATATACATACAGATACAGTATTAATGATTTAGAATAGTAGGGTCCCTTTTTAAAGAAAATTATGCATTGCTTAAAGCTTTCAAATCAACTTGAACATACTGCTCAAAATCTTCTTTGTTAATCTCTGTGTTTAGATAATACCCCTTTCTATCTGTATACTTCCTTCCCCTTGCCGGATTTCTCTGTGACTGTTTTTGTTGAGAAAGGTTTGAATGAGACCTGATGATTTCACATTTTTATAATCTTTATATTGTGAAATGATTCCCTTTTTATTCAAGCCTTTCTCAACATTCCCCCTGGACAGTCGTCATCAGTTTCACAGCCACAGCTTATGCTCCATCTAGATGCATGATTGATTTCTCCAGCAGTTAGTGGAGGCGACACACCCCCTCGGGTTTCTCGTGAAGGTCATTCCAAGGGGCAGTCTAGCCAGGCATCACGGGGATCAAAGCCCAAGCCTGCCACAATCATATCCTCCGCAACCACAAACATAGGTGAAGGGTCTACACAACACTTCAAGTCGCAGGTTATCTTCCCCATGAGTGCAGCTTCTCATGGCACTGCACCATCTACCATTCATGGTGTGGGACGTCCAGAAGGTACCAGTGGAGACAACAACCGTGGTGGTAATGATGCTGACGGTGGTAGGAGGCCAGCCTGTGGCAGTGGTGGAGGGGGAGGTGGTGGTGGCGACCCTTGGAATGAGGCAAGAGGTAGTGGTAATGCGGGTTCTGGTGGAGGTGGCGGGATAGAGAGGCAACAGGAGGTGAGGGCAGAAGCCTTGGCTAACCCCGAGCCCTCAGCCGTCGTACTTAGGGAGACACGGAGTAGTTCACCCTCGGTCTGGCGTCGAGGACTCTTGGTGGCAGATCAGGGTAAGAACCAATAGTGCACGCAGAATACTAACATCTCTCTCTGTATTTGTGAATGAATTTGTCTTGGAATGTAATGTGTGACTCATACTAAAAGTAAAAGGAAGGTGAGAAAGTACCTGAGTATATTTCCTTTCTGTTTTCCAAGACACAAAATTAATTTACAGTAGATTACAGCAGTAATTTTCTTCTAGAATAACAATTTGTATATAAAACATATGGTGTAATCTTCGTCTTACCTTATTTAGCATTACTTTGGCGTCCCGAAATACATTACTAATGCAGTTTTCCAAGCAGCTTATTTATGATTAATACTTTCAAGCCAAACTATTTTACTAACCTGATGTATGATAAGATTGTTATCCTGGAAATTATGATTAATATTGAAATATTTTATTGTAAACTTTGGAGTGGAGCAGAAATTGCAAATGAGCTAATTGTTTATATCTTATTTTATCTTTTGGCCTGCATTAACTTTGATTTGCATAGTACTTGCTTGTGTGAGTGAGTGAGTGTGTGAGTATACTCTGATACCTTTTTTATTTTATTTATTACATAATTCAAGACGGTGTTATGTTTTTGGTTGGAATCAGAAGTCCACTATAGTCTAAGATTTATTGTTTGCATTAGCAAATGAACGGCTTAGTCCAAAAATTTATTCTTGGAATTGATGATATGAATGCTATCCTTTGCCTACCAATCATTGTAAGGGCAGTTGCTCTCCAAGGATGAGTTGAAGAAACTGATGGTCACTAAGTAAATGGTCACAAATCTACTTGCTACATTTACCTTGACAATGTGACTGTTTCAAACTTTAATGACTGTGGATTTCCTCAGGTAAAATTTGTTTCCAACTTCCCCTATATAAAAGGCTAAAATAAATGTAGCTTTATGTATTTCTTTGAAATGTTCAAATAATATTAAAAAAAAAAAAAAAAAAAGTATCAGTGTCCATGTGTATGTTGAGTATGAGTGTGTATGTGAGGTTATGTATCTATGTATATGTGTTTATACTTATGTATAATGTATATGTGTATGTGTATGTGTGAATAAGTTGGGAAAAAAGGATACTTCCAAATATGAGGAATTCCAGATAATCTCTCTTGTCCCTTATATCAGCCATTTTCACTCAAAAGCCTAAAGTGCCCACTCTTGCTGTCTGCTGCAGGAAGTCGCCGCATCTCATGCCGAGAGCTGGGCCAGGGTGACCACCAGGGATGGCTGCTCCGCCGCAGGGACAACAAGGGCTTCCTCCTCCCGCACCGCTGGGAACGCCGGTGGTTCATTCTGAAGGTAGGATGGTACCATGTGAGGCTTCAGAAAATTGTCAATTGAAATATTAAATTCATTTGAAATATTACATTTTCTGTATTAACTGTGAGAATATTTAATGCTTTTGTGATTTACAAATGCAATTCTGTCTCCTGTACACAGAAAAACTACCTTTATGGCTACCGTGACAGAGAGGCTGTCAGAGCTGACTCCCTCATCTACCTCCCCGGTTTCCATGTGTGTCCTGCACCTGATGTCAAGTCCAAGAAACTGGCTTTCAAGATCTATCATTCCAGTGGGTTTTTCCATTCTTTTCTCATATGCCATTTTGTTCAGCTTCTAATAGGATGTTCAATCTTCAAGGAAATTAATTATATGCAGAATTTTGATTCCTTTCCTTTTATTTCTTTCCTTTCAGTTATTGCAAAAAGTTAAGAAAAAAAAGAAGAAGATATATTTGATGCTATTATAACCTTTAGAAGACATGCTTGTGTCCTTGGAATATCCTGCTTATCTTATGATAGCTAATAATATTATTTTGTGTAATTATAAGATTCTGTGAACTTGTTTTCTGTTCCTCTACTTATTACTGTGGATGTCCTACAGGTGGAGCCACATTCTACTTTGCCTGCGAGACTTCAGAAGAACGTAGCCGCTGGATGAGCCAAATGGGTCTCTCAGCCATTTCCTCAGGGTCACAAGGCCGCCATCAACACCACACTCACCAACAGAATGGTAAGTCTCTTCCAGCATGGATAAGTGACCTGGGTGAAGGGGAGTCCAGTTTAGGTTTAAGTTCAGGAAAGTTGCATTTAAGTTTATCTTTAGGCAAATTCATGTTTAATTGCAGGCTAATGGAATCTCTTACAGTGATTGATTGTTGTTGAGGGTGTTAGGACTAAGATTGCTTGAGTGTAAGTGATGTTCCTGCATGTTTTAGGTGGGTCTTGAGACTAACTAGATTTTTTAGGATTCTGCAACTGCAGGACATGGTTTAGGGTTGTGCGGCTGCAAGATCAGGGTTGTTTCTTTGATTTTTCTCTTGAGTTGATAGTAGGTTGCTATATTTTGCTGTTAATATAAAACACTTATTTTTTCAATGTCCAGAAACAATATATTAAATATCCTTTGATTATCATATGTCCATTTGAAAAGGAAATTTTACTAGATACAGTGCACATGTTTAGGTATGTTAATTTGATTAAATGAGGGTTTTAAAGAGACAGGGTTAAACTGCAGAACATAGCTTAAAAGGTAGAATCACAGATATATCTAATACTTGAATTGAAAGAACAGCATATAAATCATAAGTAATAGGAATTATGGCATAGTTGGAATATGTTATGCCTACCCTATCACTTTGCATTGCAGTTGGTGATGATTTGTACTACAGTGAGACAGACGAGGAAATGGAAGAGCGAGCTTCCCCTTCACGGCGGTCTCCTCAGTCGCCACAGTCGAGGTAAATGTCAGCTTCGTCATTGATGCAGATTAATCAGAGCTCTTGGTGTGCTCTTCTCTCTCCCTTTCCCTCTTGTTGCGGTTATACTAACTTTCTGAAAATACTAAATGGAGGCAATGAAAAGCTGAGGGATGTGGCAGAAGGAGGCGATTCTCATTTCTTTGAGTAACATTCTGATTTTGTAGCTTGTGATTAGTATGTGATGATTTTGGTTTGCAGATAGCGACTGGAGTGTGGTATTATTAACAGATTTGATATCTGGTAAATCTAATGTGTTTGTGGTATAGAGAAGTTTTAATATTATTTTTATGCCTTATTGACTAAGAATCTTGCGTTATGTTTGCCTTATTACAGTCATCATATGTAGAAATTAATTTCTGTGATATCCTAACTGTGTTAGTCTTTTCTAACTTGTGATGGTGTTACAAAGACAGAAATCTTAGACTTTATATATTTGTTATTCTATATATATATATATATATCTATATTCTATATCTATATATATCTGTATCTATGAAAATATATGTAATATCAGGAAATTTTATCCAGACTTAGCATGTGGTGTAGAGCGAGTGTATTATTAGTCAAGTGAACTCTGAGATTTCCTGACTTTTAACGCCTTAAAGCACATATGCACTTCCTTGTGATACTGTTTGTAAATATTAAGAGAAGTAAATGTCTTCTCAATCTGGATGTCTTAAAGCCATGTTACTAAAAACATGGTTTTACAAGTTTTATTTAACAGTTTCATCATTCTAAGGCAGAGAGATTTGGGAAGAATTTTTTTCGTTATTTTTTTTTTTAATATGTGAATCAGACATGATGTTTAAGTAGGAGAGAGGACCTGACACTAGCAGATTAAGGTAAAGTTCTCCTATAACTTTAGCATCCAGGGTCAAATAGTGGTGGTCGCTGCACACCTCAGAGTTCAATTTTGCATTTGCGCACCTGTGTGACGTTTGGCCTCTCTCATTGTCATTGTTCCCTCCCTGATCTCTCTCATGCTCTCACGCAACCTCATCCAACCTCACCTGACCTTGTTGCACAACACACCTTATGCTCATTGTCTTCAGGATTTAGCTTGGTGCACTGCATGGTGAGGGAAGTTTGAAAAAAATCTGTGGCCTATCTATTTCCAGGTAAAATTCATATAGCTTTAAAGATATCTGGGAATATTTCTCCTCTTATGGAGTTGCTAGAGGAGGCAGATTCAAAGTACTTTCATTTTTGTGGACGTCATTTTTACATTGTCTTCAGGTGTGTATATGTGTGTGTGTGCATTTTTTTGTATCAAGTATTAACTGCTATATGTATTTTAAGTTCAGAATATCAGAAACAAAATATTAGTGTGAATTTATCTGTCTCTCTCTTTCTCCCTTTATCCCTCTCTCCCTCACATCCTCCCTTTCTCTCTCTCTCTCTCTCTCTCTCTCTCTCTCTCTCTCTCTCTCTCTCTCCCCCCCCCCTCTCCCCCTCTCTCTCTCTCTCTCTCTCTCTCTCTCTCTCTCTCTCTCTCTCTTCTCTCTCTCTCTCTCTTTCCTCCTCTCTTCTCTCCTCTCTTCTCTCTTTCTCCTCTCTCTCTCTCCTCCTTTCTCTCTCCTCTCCATCTCTCTCTCCTCTTCTCTCTCTCTCTCTCTCTCTCTTCTCTCTCTCTCTCTCTCTCTCTCTCCCCCTTCTCTCTCTCTCTCTCTCTCTCTCTCTCTCTCTCTCTCTCTCTCTCTCTCTCACTCTCTCTCTCTCTCTCTCTCTCTCTCTCTCTCTCTCTCTCTCTCTCTCTCTCTCTCTCTCTCTCTCTCTCTCTCTCTCTCTCTCTCTCTCTCTCTCTCTCTCTCTCTCTCTCACTTCCTTCTTATTTTTCTACTCTTGATGTTTACTTCTTAAGGTCTTTTCAAACATATCCCAAAGACTGTCTTGAGAATCAGTTAACATATGTAATACTGAGGTGTTTCAAGGTTTTATTCATGTCACTGGGATATGCAGATATACTGAAGGTACCTATCTATATATGTGTTTTTCTTATATAATGAGAGAGAAAGATTGTAGTAAGCACACATGCATGCTCGCACGCACGCTCACGCACACGCACACATACATACATACATACATACATACATACATACATACATACATACATACATACATACCCACACACACACACACACACACACACACACACACACACACACACACACACACACACACACACACACACACACACACACACACACACACACACACACACACACACACACACACACACACACACACACATACACACACACACACATACACACACACACACGCACACACACACACACGCACACACGCACACACGCACACACGCACACACGCACACACACTCATATATATATTGAAGGTTTGAGCACTTTGCCAATGTTGGTAAGTGCATTCATGCCCTGGAACTGGACAAGAGCCCTTCACCAGTTTTGAAAGTTAAAATCCTGTGTTTCTCCTCTGTTATTTTTTGGTTAAGACCATTGATTATCCTTTCAAGGTGTATCTTTTGTATTTTTGCACTGTACTTAATAGGATATGTAACTATAAATGTATAAATATTGCTAATTGTAGATTCATAGTAAGAGGTACCTATTACTAAGTACTTGTTACTTGTGTATTTTTAACGATTTATTGCGACAATAATATTTCTTGTGCAAAGCAATAGCTGAGAATTGCTATAGATTTTCATTAGCACTTCTGAGGCAATAAGTGTGTATTGTTGCTTTCAGTAATAAGGATCCTTAATGCTAATGTTCATTGCAATTGTTCCAATAGAAACTCACAGCTCTTGTGTGAATCAAGAGGAGGTATAATTTGAAAGAAGGAGCATGGTATAGTTCTCTTGACTCGTAGTCTGTCACGTGCACTTTGAAGGTTGCTATTGCGATGTATTGTATTTTGTCCCTCTATATTTTTGTAGCAATCCTGGTGCAACAGACATTTGTTTATGACCTTCACAAATGACAATAAATGATATATAGATCTAGCAAGGTTTATTCTTAGTGCTATTATTTTAACAAAGAACTCAGTATTTGCATTGAAACAAGTATTTATTCCTTGCAAAATCAGTGAGTCTTACTGATCTTTTGATTCACTGAATTATTCTTTGATTCACTGAATGTCCTTTTACATTCAAGTGACAGTTGAACTGATATGGCATATTTGTTTTGCAGTTCACATTGTTGTTGAGTGTGTTTTTCTAAGTGTGTGCTGTTCTTTGTTATATGGTCCTTAGGATTAAAAGAAGTAACAGAATGGGATCAAGACAGAAAAGGCAGGAACTGTATCTTTGGTGATGCTGTGATACTAGCAGCCAGGATAGAAAGTAATAGAGCTGCTATTGCCTGTCCCTATTTCAGTACCAATGGCAGTAGAATGTAGAAGGAAGTGGTAACCTTCATGTTGGTATTAGTGTCATGTTTGATTTTGGTCAATTTGTTCTTGGCTTTTTGCATGGCATGAAGGTGACGAAAGAGCAAGCACTAAAGATCAAATTTCTGTGATTGGCTGTTTACTATAAAAAATGGATTGTGTTTAGTGTTTAGGATTGGGAGTGAAAGGAAGTAACATCTCTTTTGACTATTTATCTAGTCTCCATGTTGCTTTAATCTTAATTTATGATTATTTAAATTTGGAATTAGATACCATCATTGTTCCAATTATTACTTTAATGTCAGTGTAAAATATTCTTTATGGTTTTTGACAATTACTAGTCTTTATATGTTAGTCAAGATTTTATAAGATAATTTCTAATAAAGGGACAGTTACTACATGGTAGAACATGCAGGTTTAAAAATGATAGACTTCGGGAAGAATATGAAAATAATTCATTGTGGTGAATGCAGATAAAGGTATAAATGAAAATGAATAACTTCACAATGTAAAATATGCAATTATCTAGTAATTCAGATGAAGATCTAATCAAAATGCAGTATTTTGTGTTGTGATGTTATTTTACCTCTATCTTGGAAGAGTATGTTATTACAGTTGTTTTACCTTTGTTATTTATATATGGGAAAGAGTGTAGTGTTGTGTGAATATTACTTCCATATAAAGTATTATATGATTTGATTTCTAGTGGAAGAATTTTATATATATATAATGGTCAAAAGGATATATTGATAATTTGCCTTTATTGACATATTAGAAATCAGAGAAATCAATATTGAGTTTTCATTGCCTATAAATCAAAATCTGTCTTGCTCTTAAGTTTTCCAAATGAGCTTGCCTTTGGTTTAGAGTATATGTGATATTTCCAGTCAGTAAGGGCATATATATATAATTTTTTTTTTCTTCTTCTTTTTCTTGGTTTTGGAGACAAGTTTTGAGTGTGACAAGGGTTTAATGCATTGAGAGAAGTTTATGTCTGAAACAGAATTTCCTTTGCTCACCCAGGACCAAAAAAATTATCTGCAGTATTAGATATTGTTATCATGTTCAAACCAGTTATAAAATCTGTTGGAGATTTGTATTATGAAGAATAAAATGTGAAATGGCTCTGGTGTTCTCTCTGTTTATCCTATCCACCAGTCGCAAGACGAAGAAAGTTTGGTTCATCGAGAGAGTCTTCAAAACACCAAGCCATGAAATCTGCATGGGGTTCTCCCTTCCTTTGTTATTTTGTTTTTTTCTTGTGTCCTTGTTCTTTTTCTTTTTATATGTAAATAGAGTTTATTTTGTTATTGTTGGTCCCCCTCTGTGGATGTTATGGTTATTTTTGTTACTTTTGTGGTTTATGTTGTTTGGTTTGTGGATTGTGATTTGTTTGTATTTTTTTTATTTCTTTTATTGTTTCTGTGTCCTCTGTATTATTTGCCATTTGTCTATATTTTTATTTTATTAGTCCTAGTCTCTGATGATATGGCATAGAGCATCTATGTTATATGATTTTCTCATGAAATATCTCACAACGACAGAATATCCCCTACCAAAGAACTGGGCAGTTCCCTCTGGCGGGGGGGTTCGGCAAGCCCGGCCCGGGGGCCCAATGTACGCACTCAGCCCCTCAGCTCTATCACCTCTACACTTGGCTCAGCTAAGGGCCAGGGACTCAAGTTCCTGCAGTCTTCACGTGATACACTCAACCAGCCTGTGCCCACTGCATCCTACAGGAGCTACAGGTGGGACTCAGTTGTTTTCTGTGGTAATTGAGATACAGTATCTTCTATGTTTCATTTCCATGATAGTGTATATTTAAGCTACAGTGTATTCATCTCTAATCAGTATTTTAGCACTTGAATATTTCACATAGTTTAGTAACTTGTATAACACTTACATGCAATTCATAAGTATTCCACTGTCTGTGCAGACGCGTCAGTGAAAGTGGAAATAGGAGCACTTCAACAGGCGATCTTCGTGGTGGTGCCAGGACAGAGTTGGGGACACCACAGGCTGATACAGTAAGTACGGCAGATGCCAGCACCGCCCGCAGGGTCACCCGCAAGAACAGTCTACGTGACCGCTTGCGGCAGCTCCCAGCATCTCTGACTCTAGAGCGACGCCGGCAAGTCACAAGCAGAAATGGTCAGCCTACACAACAGCAACAACAACAACAGCTACAGCAACAGCAACAGCAGCTACAGCAACAACAACAGCAGCAACAACAACAACAGCAACAGCAACAAAAACAGCAACAGCAAAGCCAACACCAACAGCCAAAGCCAAAGATCTTACCCAAGCACAAGGACAGCAGAGAGGAAGTGGACTATGAAGTGATGCATCCACCTGAGGGAGTGCTGAAGAAGCCAAGTATCCCTATGGGGCAGGAGGCTTCCCAGGATGTGTATGTGTCCATAGTGGAGCAACGAGTGCAGGATGTAAATGCTGCATCCACAGAAGTGGCACACCGCCAGTACCCACACTACATGCTGCCCACACGTGCCAGCAGCCACCAGACACCAGCCAGACCCTCGTCAGTAGACCTGGACACGCGTGCCAGCCCCAGTAGAAGCCCCAGCAGGAGTGGCAATGGACGCTGGAGTGGCACCCCGCCCCCCAGTGGTCGCTCCAGCCCTTCTAAGCTGGACCTAAGTGGGAGGCGGGGGAGTGTAGGCGGAGAGTCACCCCTACGGCCCAAATCACCGCGAAGAGGCTCCCTGGATTGCCTGGCCTCATCACGGCCAAGGGCTCTTTCCCCGCCCATCTCCCCACTTCACACACCCACTCGCAGCTCACATGGGTCAACCAGCAGTTTACTGGCCTCAGAGGAGTACAGAGAAGGCTCTCCAGAGAAACTGTGGATCAACTCACTGCGGTCTGACCATTCTCGACAGAAGCCAGGCTGCCGTGTATCCCCAGAGAAGAGGGAAGGGAGAGCCCGATCTGGCTCTGGAGAGGCTTCAGCCTCTGACCGCCTCAAGCAAACAGCGCTCTATCATCCCCTCCAAATGCGTAACAGAGTGGACCCTATGAAGGCCACTTTTGAGCTTAGTTTAGATCCTCACACATCAAAGATTTATACCAGCAATTCCACAAATTTGATCGAGTCCAGCCCCACCAGTGGCAAGCCTCACTTCCTAGGGGAAGAAGCGAGGCTCACAGTTGTGTCTCCAAAGAGGCAGCTAAGGGAGCCCCCCAGGATGCAGTCCACCCCTCGGCCAGAGGTGCCACCTAGAACCAAGTTCCTGTCGCCCAGTGAGCGCACTCTCCCTTCCGGTACGACTCTCTCCACCAGTGCCTCAACACTGCCCCCACCTTCATCCTCTGGTCTCAGTGCCTCTTCCTCCACAAGGTCAACATCCTCACTGCCAAGCTATCCATCCCCTCAAGTCATGGCCTCGCCTGAGAGACTAAATCTGGGGCACTCCATAGGACAAGGACTGGGACATGGGGCGAGCCAGACAAGGACCTCCAAGCAAGTTCCAAACCTCACCATTCGCACGCACAATGAGGAGAATGATGCGCTCAGAACGCCACTTAAGGTAGGACTTGTTAGTTTCTTATTTTATTCAATTGGTATTGGACTGTTTTTGGAAAAAAAAGATTACTGTATGTTGTAATTTCCATGAAATCTGGAACAGAATCTTAATTCAGCCTTAAAAGAAAATATTCTCTTCCATATGCTATCTGTTGAGAGGTAAGGAAAAGTGCAGTTTGCCATGCGAGCCTGTCTTTCACCTGTTTATAGTGTAAAAGTTAATATATATCCCAAAAAAGTTTCTATAAACATTGACTGTGGTAACACTAAAATGGTTCATAATAGCCAGATACTTAAGTATCACTCATAAGCTATCTTGAGTGAGAGACAATAACATATCTCTTTTCTCCCCACAGCCTGCCATGGGAGTCTCCATGATAGGCAAGCAGCGAAGAACACCAGGCATCCTTTCACCCCGAGATGTTTTTTTCTCCTCACCTCCGTCCTCACCAACAACCCCCTTCTCTCCCAGTATTCCGCCACTAATGTGTGCATCCCCCAGCACCAGCATTGGGACTCAGGCGATACCTATTACAGCTCACCAGTACAGCTCACTTGCAAAGGCAAAGACAGGCAAATTACGTCAGCAAAAGGTAGGAGTCATTCCTTTGGTCTAAGTTTGCACCCGTTAACCAATAATTTGCATTTGGAAACTTAATTCATTGTAGAAATTCAGTGCAAAGAGATTATAGCTAGTTTCTTTGTTTTCTCTGCTGTACAAAACTTTGACAGGTGACTGACTGAAGTGGTGAGAGAAGCTCATTCCTTCTAACCTGGTTCCTTTCTCTCTTTGAGGTTTGCAAGTCAAGTTTTTTTTTGTACATATTATTTGTCTGTCTGTCTCAGCATTGTTTTTGTCTTTATAGACATAGATTTGTCCTTTATGCCTTTGTATAAATCCTGTTACATGTATTTCATGTGCTGATTTGTGTATTCCCACCAAAATTTTAGTGTTCCTGATGTGTGTGATGGCTTCCCACAAAAGTAATGAATTCAACAATTTTTGACATATAGGAGCTCTTATAAAATACTCTTTTTCAGATCCTTCCTCACTACCCAGGCATGGAATACCCACCGGTCTTCGAGCCAGGTTCCTATTCGCTGTGTGGTAGTCCTCCCGAGCCACCCATCTACCAGGTCCCTGTAACACCTACAAGTGTTGTCCCAGAACACCAAGCTGTTAATGTGAATGTGGCTGGTGGGGCATACCTACAGGAAATGGAATCCTCAGATGGAAGTGAGGGCTCCCACACATTACTAACTGAGAGCCGAGAAGCCAAGGCTCAGTTGAATATTTACGTTCCTGGTTTTGCAAGTTCAGGAAATGAGTCAAGTTCGCATCCCAATCTGGCAATGTCTTCAACGTCAGGCACAAGATCCCATCAGAATGTGTATGTAAGTTCACCCTCTGTGCTGAGGTCACATCAGAACCTGTATGTCACTTCACCATCAGGATCTGTAAGTCACCAAAATGTATATGTAAGTGCTCCTTCTCGGTCTAGTGTTCAGCAGGGCAGTGAAGTTATTGTGCCGCACAGGCCTGCTACCATAGGTTTCTCTGGCCCTGGCTGCAGTTCCTACCAAAATGTGTTTGTGACGAGTGTTAGTGGGTCTGGTGTGAATAAAGAGAGGCAAAAGTCAGTGAGTAGTGTTAATGTCGCGGAGGAGGGTGAGGCTTCAGTGGTATTGCGGGTAGCCAAGTCTCCATCAAGGCCACAAGGACCACCAAGGTTGCTCCTTCCTGGACCTCCAGAGACACCTCCTAGTGACTGTGAAGCAGACCTGACAACCTCGTCCACACAGACTGAAGCATAAGTATTGGCTGAATCTAGTGCTTATTCACTAAAAACCATAGGTGCATCTTACTCTGGGTGTTGATATGAATGGTGCTGCAATGGTGATTTAGTTAATCATCTGTGATGGAGGAACCTGTTAGTGTGTGCAGCCAGAAGTACATTGTCTGGTCTGCAACCCTCCTATGGAATGGCTTTAACAGTCTTGGGCTTTCATAGTTATTAGTTAGTATGGTTTCATTTTTTCAACAACATTGTCCCTGTATGTGCTGATACAACCAATATTTTTCATTTGATGAAAAATTGTTCAAGGAAGGGAAAACATACTGTGATCATGATTTTTCTTAAGTTAAACAGTTAAGTGTTATTTAAGTAGTTTGATTGTACAGTTACTTTTTTTTGTTATCTGAAAATGGCATTACACAGAATTGTACATAGGAAAAGGGCCGCTGAAAGAGGCCCAACATAAGGCCATGATAGTTTGTGCCTTATTGGAATATATTTTAGATGTTGCTAGTTTTGAAGTTCTCTGAAAGAGTCTAAGTTGTTCATAATGTATAGGATATTGATAAATTGTAAAACACATGGTAAAACCTGTGTATGTGTGTGTATGTATGTATGTGTGTTGACTCCACTTGTATGTTCGTGTAAAAATTGCGCATGTAAACCATCTGTATATATTATACCTATGTATACATGCAAATGTACGCTCAGATATAGAGGTTTGTGTATGTATGTTGTTAGAAGCAACATCTGGTGTAAGCTGTTTATTTTGGTCACAAGGTGTTCAAAAGTTATTGCAATAATTTAGATTTTCATTTCTGCACAGGAAAATATTACCATATGCTTTTTCAGTATCTTGAGATGAAAGAAGCTTGAGTCTATATTCAACTCTTCATATATTTTGGATGACCAGAATACTGTATTCCTTAGCTCAGTGCAACAATACTTGAAGTACTTTACAAGAGTGGCTGAAAGCACAAAAATACAAATCTATAAACATGTATTCTGAAAACTTAAAGAAAAATTATATAATTTACTGATGTGGTTAGATATTTATGATTATAAAAAGATTTGTCCTCACTCTTTACAAAATAAAAAAAAATTGATTTTTTCTTAGAAATAAAAGATTAAGATTACTATTCTCAATGTATGGAAGATATGCGGATTATAAATTGTTATAAGAATAAAGATTACAAATTTTCTCTTTGCAGTTATTCAGTTTCTAACTTATACCCTAATATTGTTACCTGATGGAGATCTCAGAGTTTAAGTTTCTATTTATGTTTTTATTGTAAAAAAGAGAAAAAAAATGCATCTTATGGGTTTCACTTGGGATATAATTTTTGACTGATACTGATGTAACCAATCTCATTTAACTTTCAGAAACACACAAGAAGTTTGTAATTGTTCATGCTTTTATTAAACTGTGTTGAAATTTTTAAAAAGTTGAAATAGTATACCCCAACTATCTGAACTGAATGAGACCAGTCATAGTCAGGCATTAAATATTCTCCTTTCTTAAAGATATTTGATTATTTTTCAGATTTGTTGTTGCTGTAACCTAAAATTTATTACACTTTACAAAATATAATTTTGCTGCTCAAAGGTTGGGTGCTTCACATACAAGACATTAAAACAAGAGGTATTATTGACAATATATAAAAAATATTCCGTGTATGTCAACACAGGTTAACTGGCTATGCTGGACAGAACAAATGTGCAAAGCAAAGTTGGTTCCAAGTAATTCAGCAATGAATAATAGGGAGACACGATAATTCCAAGAAAAACTCTCATAGTGGACTACATAATTTTCACTTCATGGATTATAATTTGAGTATCCTGATCAATGCTTAAGGACACTAAAATTTCTTAACCCATCCACGACGGGGGAATTCTAGCCTAGAATGTCCAAATGCCGGGGCGTTCGAATTATTAGGCCTAAATCAATTGAATGGCTGGCACAATACTGTGCCGCCCGGCCACTGGGCTTTTGAATGCGCGGTACAGTACTGTACCACCCGTCCTGTGTGGGTTAAATTATTTGTGATCACATGCCAGTTTGGTGTAAACATAAAAATGAATAGAGTGTAGGAAATTACTGAAGAAGCTTGTGCTTTATAAACATTAAAAGAAGTGTATATTTGAACCAAGTAATAGTTATAATAGATAATGTCAATATCTCTAATCACAGAACTCAAGTAATGCTATTGATGATAGAGTATCAGTAATAAAACCTGTGAAATAATTCCCTCTCACTCACACCAACAATTGTCAAAACAAACTGATTTATATAATTGGAATCATCATACCATTTTACTATCCTTTCCATTCCTTTAACCCTTTTGCGCCGGTTGATGTCCTAACACGAGGTTGAAAAATATCCCCGGACCTGGGCGACGTTCTGAGACGTGCAATGTGACGCGCTGAAACGTCAGCAATAGATCACTAGATTGTTCTCAAATATAGTTATTTTACATAATTTCTTGGACTGTTACTTTAGTTTAGGTGACAGAAAACGTGATATTGATGACATCATAGTAATTTCTGCTTCTTGATCGGTTGAATAAAAAGATCCGATTCAAAAAACTATTGTAAAATCAAATGTGTTTGCCCAAGAAACAAAATTGAGTAAAAAATTACTAATGGAATACTACTTCTAATTTGTTGATTATACGTGATATCATGTCATGAAACATCACGTCACGAGGTTCACACTCATATGTAAGTGTATGATTATTCATATTGTTCTCTTCGTTTTGGTAAAAAATAAAATAAGTATTAAACATGTTTTTTGATGCCCCACTTAGAGATTGCTTCCACTTTCCTTTGGTATTTTCACATAGAAGTGAAGAATATAGGCAAAGTTCAATAAAATAAAACTAATAAAGCATTACTGTAAGATGCTTGTTATTTTCCTAGCGTTAGCGGGAGTAATCGAAAATACGTCCCATCGTGAATGGGTTAAACTTTTATTTCTTCTGTGCAATGAGGCATAATGTCACCCTGTAATAGCATAATGAGAGGTACAACATGTGACACCAAGTTAATTGAATTAGTTAGCATTGCAATAGGATATTCCTTAGTGGCTATTTCAGTACCTAGTGCCCCGAGGTCAATTAGTTTGCGAGTACCATACTTCAGATACATCTGTAGCTGCCTTATTAATGTCCTTTGCAGTTTGAGGAAGCATATAATCAATGAAATGAATATCACCAATACAGGAAAATGAAAAAAGGATTTACAAAATGAGTTTATTTAAAAAATCGTATGTACAGAGTAGGCGTCTTTCACCGTGAGGCTGTATTGCTGGAAGTGTTTTCACCCCAAAAAACAGGGCAGTTGCACGACCAGCTGCAGTCCCACACACTATGGGACTATAATGCTGCCAGTTCCAGAGCTCTGTTACTTACAGAGCTATAATACTGACAATCTCACAGTCCAACAAATGACAGGACTCTGACACTGACACTAATACAGCCCCCACAGGGGCTATACAACTGACAGTCTTCTAGCCCCAGGTTCTCCCATCCTTAAGATCTGCCCAAAAGAGAACTGCTTTTTGATCATATATTCACTAAGGACAAAAGGTCAGTGTGAGGAAATCAATTCATTGATCAAGACGGCTTGCGACTTAAAAACAAAAAAACAATGTAGTTTCCTGTCAAGGGTACATTAGAAAACCTTTCAGTGGGCCATGCCTCTATTTCTCCCTGAAATTCAGGTTATCCACTGAAGTGCATCCATGCTCTTTGCCAAGGGAAACATCAGGTGTCTGTTTAAAATGTTGTCCTGCAAAGGGAGATACTCGCCAAATAACTCTGAGTCTATTTATAAACAATTCATTCACTATCACATACACTTCTGCTCAGATATATGCATAGGGCTGAAATAAGAATGCTATAATTTTCCTTAGTTAAAAAGAAAAAAAAACAGGGCTGGTATGGAAAAAAACAGTTCTAATACACCCAATGCTCAAGGCAAGGAAGGAATACTACTTCAGTTAAAATAAATGTTAGGAACATAAAATCCATCTTTTAATTTAAATATAACAAGTTTTGATGTTATCTACAGATCAAATAATCTAAAAAAAAGAAAGAAAAAAAAAATACAGATAGAAGGTAATACATACATCCTAATTAAAGCAATTGTTAGATTCTACATCACAAACTTTAATTAGTTATGATGGCAACCTCAATGAAATATGCATTTTACCAAGTACAGTTTTCACTGCACATATAGTGTATATTATGGCTTAAACTGAACACCGATAACAGAGTGAAAAGGCTTATTATGTTACCTGGACAGGCTCTCTAATTTGGAGTGAATCTACAACCAAAGCAGTTCCCCAATGAACAATTTACCTGGACAGGTATTGTGACCAATCACCTGGGATTGTGCTGTAACAGGTAAGTAACAGGTCACCTTGAACAAATAACAACTAGACGGCACAGTTCCTTGACACCTTGACCGAGGCAGAACAACACTAAATAAATTTCAGAAAAATGAAAATGTTAAATGTTATATCTAAATATTGTAAAAAGGAGAAGACGTACCTGAGACATGAACAAAATGGGTCAACTTATAAATAAGAGAGTAACAATAAGGGATAACTGTAAGACAGGCACTGGTAGGGCCAGGCAAGTGACGCTGGGCTTCACAAGTTTACCTTTATTACAAAGTTACACGATGAGGCTTCACCCAACCTACTCCATCGTTTGTACATACTCTGCAAAATAATGTACAATGCAAATTATTAAACATAGTCTCATGTAGTCCACCAGGCCGGTGAGTTGTATATAACATTGGGCATGGTAACTAGCACATCCTTTTACATGTGGTGAGCAGAGGCTGTGAGGACGTATGCATCAGGGAGTACACAGGTGGTGATACTTGTAGTATGGATGGGATTGGAAGAGATGGGGAGTGTCATGGTGCTGGTTAGGTGATTCAAGGACTCCAGAGGCAGTTCTTGTTGTGTTGATGAGACCCGTGATGAGATGATGAGAGTAGCTTCTTCTGTGCTATAGAATATAGTGATGAACACAGCTAGTTTAAATTCTCAAGAAACAGCTACTGGATTGTAATGTTAGGCAATATTAAGAGGTTACTTAGAGACAGCATTAACCCATTCACGACGGGGGCATTCCAGCCTTGCATGTCACAATGCCGGGGCTCTCGAACGCATAGGCCTAAATCAGTTAAATAAACGACGCCATATCGCGTCCCCAGCGAACAGGCCTAATATGCGCGGTACAGTGTTGTACCACCCGTCACGAGAGGGTTAATGTGGATGATAACTGTTGACCTGTCAATTTTGTCATGCATGACAAAAGAAAGGTATTGGGAACAGCACCGGGAGAGTCAAGTTTCCGGTACTCAGGATGTGAGGCAGGTAAGTGAAAAGATCAAGTGGTAAGAAGGAGAGACATGTTTCACAAGACAGCGTTAAGAGGGTGAAAGTAGCTAGGGTACAGCGGAAGGTGTGGGTAACGTACGACCCACACAGCCTCTACAATATTAGCACCAAGTTAAACAAGTAGTAAGAAGTGGGTGCAAGTATGATGGTATCACAGGTTCTGGGGTTGGCCAGCCCTCCTTAGTTGTGCTGTGAAGACAGGCACTTGCTCGCCACCATTGGGGCGAACAGGCCAAGGATCCACAGCAAGTCTTCCTCCTTTGCATTGTGTCGGCAGCTGACTGCATCAGGTACACTCCTCGACTGTGCTGCACAGGTGACTGGAGCCAATGGGAGCTGGCACCTCATACACCAAGAGCAGATCCAAACACTCACTCTCACACACACACACACTCAAACACAAACACACCTTTTCCTGTTTTATTAGCAGACACTCAAAGACCAGCATCAGCATGAAGCCACATTTTCAACTCGGAGCTTTACCACCTGGTTGGTGACTAGTGAAGCTTGGGCACATTAACACTTGAGTTCTGTAAGTTCCTTTGGGGGACCTTACATGCCACAGCAAGAAGCTAATTGCAAGTCTCCCTACTTTTTTTTTCTTCTTTTCCAGCAACAGTACAACTGCTGACTTTTACAAAGCTCTTGCAGAAAACAATAGTTGCATAACAAATTATCAAATGTAAACCTGTAATTAGGGGACTAAAAATGTTCCAAATAATGTACGTGTGTAAAAGGAGATGCATCTATGACCTCCTTTCATGGTGTATAATACAGTGTTACTTGTAAAGGCTGTCAAGTACTCCAAGTATACCATCAACATTATACCAAACACTAGCTAATGGCACACTCAATAATGTATGATAAAAGACTGACATGCTGCTTTCTGGTACAATATGCATGATTTCCAGATAGAACATAGCTTTACTTACCAATGTATTACTTGAATTACATGATGTATTACTTTCTGTCAATATATTATCATACTTTATCAATCATGGATCTTGAGCATCTAATGTGTATCATATATATGAACATTGTACCACATGCCATTTCCTCTTGCTTTTGTCATCCTAATAATGTTTAGGTTATCAATGAATTTGCTGATTATTTGAAAAGAAGTAATGCTAGCAAGTTCTGTTATTAAATACAATAGTAAATATGATGTGATACACTGGTCTGTCATTGTTTTTAATACCTGGAAGCATAAGAAATGAAAAAAAGGAAGAAAAACAATAATGACAAAAGTGGCAACAAGTGTTAATGTTATTGGCATCTGTGAAACCAGATGGTGGCAGCAAGAGTTGCTAGTGTTGGCATCAGGCACAGAGATGGTGGCAGCAAGCAGCAGTCATGTTGGCAAGAGACGCAACATGCCGAGGCTGGAATGACTGCAGTTGCATCAGACTGTTACCAGATTGATGGTGTTGGCAATAAACAGGCTGGATGGTGACTGGCAGGTGGCAGTCGGTGTCAGCCTGCACTTGACAAGTACTTGCAAACGAAGAAGAGCTGGGCACTGTTGTTTCCCTCTAGTGTCCTCCAGCCAACACACCTTCACACTTACACATATCTTCCTGTTATCTCTAAAATGAGGTAAGAAATTACGCCTATCACTTGTAGGCTTGAGGGGCCACAGGACTCCCACCGGTCTGGGCCAGCGGCAAGTCACAGTTCTTGCAGACTGGCGTACGGGCTTGGCAGGCAGGCAAGCAGGCAGGCTCTGTGCATGCTCTGCCCTTTCAATGATCTCCACAGCACAACATAAAATTTAACACCACCAGTCTATATGAGTGTTCCTCCCTGTTGCTTTATAATGGTGTTGTTGGGTAGATATCATATATGTACATCCCCTTTGGGGTATTGTGAGCACCAAACACATTCCTCCCTCAGAGATCCACTCCAAGATGCACTCTCTTCCCAACAGCCATCACAAGGGACTTTCACACAGACAACACTCCACTTCACAAAATAATATATATATATTTCCTCTTTTCCCCCTACCCTTCCCCCTCAACAGTATTTCAGTCTGCTTTTCGTATCTGTGCAAATATCTTTCCATCGAAGAGTGGCAGAATTATCTGATCGTCTGTCAACTCCTCCTGGATCACGCCAAACTCTTTGCACTGTTTCTTGAAGAAGAATCTGAAAGCAAAAAGGAGAGAACTCAGTGTCTAGAGGATCCCTGCTCCCTCACAAAGCACTCGCACTCAAGAAAATATAGCCATGCATAAATCAGTTATATGTTACACAGCGCACTAAAAGATAAAGGATTAACAAATGTAAGACATAAGTATAAATGCCTTTCAAGAAGATAAGAGCATGCTTACAATCCTTCTCCAAAAAACATTATAATGCATGAGTCAAGGTGTCCAATTCCCAGCCAAAACCAGAGCCTATCCTAAGACCCCTACAGTAGGCACCGCTGCCAATGGCTGCGCTGCTGCAAAAGGACTTACCTGTAGTTTCCTTTCTTAGGTAAATGTTGTTTGAAGCGCCTGAGAGTGACTGGGCGGGTAGGGATGCGGGTGACGAAGGGGACGTCGTCGTCGTGGAAGTTGTAAATGACCGTGGTGCTTTCTGTGGCAGCGCCCACGACCGACCCGGAGCCTCCTCCACCCCCCCCAAGCCCGCCACCTGCCGTGGAAGCCGACCCGCCTGCACCCGCACAGCCACCGCCACATGCGCCTCCACCACTGCCCGTGCTGCTGCTGCCACCACTCACGCCACTGCCTTCATACATCCCTGGAAATCATCACTGGCTGTTAAGGTGTGACAACAACATGCAGACAGACAGGCAGACAGACAGACAAACAAACTCCTTTTCCTTCTGAGACTACATCTGAACATTGAGCAACTGACTTCTCTTGTCTCTCTCCTTTTACATAGCATTCAGTCCAGTGATTCTGCCAGATTGGAACAAAGAGCGGATAGAACTTCCCCCTTCCGCCTAGAGCTGCCGATTGCCTATCCAAGGTGATCCCCACTCCTGCACCCAAGCTACCCAGCACCTGCTGGATTGACAAAGTGAAGGCTCCCACCTGGAGGTGTTGGCTGTGAATGCCTTGAAGGTCGCTGTTTGCGGAGTGTGGAGCCATTGGACCCAGGGCAAACTGACCCTGAACCATCTCCATGACCTTGATTACGACTGCTGCCGCTCTCTGGGTGACCCCAGCCATGGCTTGAGCTGTGGCCTCCAGACCGGCTGGATCCACCACCCCTGAAAAAATATTATGTATTAATTACATCTATAATTTTGAAGTACATCAAAGGGCATGACTTTCTCAAGTTAGTTACATTTATTCACAGACAAAAGTAGACATTATTCTACTTCGGCACCTTTGGACACACATTACTCACCGATTTCTCCTCTTCTCTTCGGAATGCGAGGCGTGTGAGCCATGCACGGCATGCGAATGAGACATATGAGGTGCGTGCATGCTATGCCCCATATGGCCACCCTGTTCCATGCCTGCTGTCACCCAGCCAGCAGGGCCACGGTCCAGCGAGCCAGACCGGCCTCCTCCAACGCTGCCACCACTGAGGCTGCCGCTGGCACTCACATTACTGCCTGTGTTGGCCAGCGTCCCTGAGCCGCCCACGCTGCCGCCGCTCACGCTCCTGCGGCCCCCACTGCTCCCACTGCGTCTGGAATGCCCAACAGAGGGTTAGACTAGGCTCAATTCAAGGCTGAAGGGTAACTGTTTAAAACAATGACATTCCTACAAAAGCTCTACTGCATAATATAAAAAAGTACACTTACTAAAAAGGAATAGTACATTCATAAATATGCATCAATCATGCAAAAGCACAAAGGCAATCAATATTTTCACAAAAGAAAACACCTTCGTACAAAGCAAGCTTACTCATAATCAAATCCCCAAAAGTAAGCCAAGAGAAAAATTGATAGGCTATAATTTCTTGGGAAAGGTTGAGCCATAAGCAGAAAAGCATTAGATTTTTCACAAATGAAAGGCAATTAAACAATTCTACACTACATAGTTTAAACACAGACAGCATAGAGGTAACATTAACCCATTCACGACTGGATGTATTTTCTCCTATCCCCGCTTACGCTGGGAAGATAACAAACGCGCAATGCTTCGTGCTGTGGTGTTTTCCTGCTGCGTGTGGCTGAGCATTTTTCACCTACCCTATTCTTATGGTTTTCATGAATTCGCCTACCATGTAAAGGCACATAAAAATATTGCCATTTTCAGTGGAGTTATTTTAGTCAAAAAAACATATTACAGCAATGCTTTCTAGTGTTATTTTATCAAAATTCTTTGTGAAAATGCCAATGGAACGTGGAAGCAATCTCTAGGCAGGGCATCAAAAAACATGTTTTATACTTCTTTTTTTTTTACCAAAATGAAAAGAACTATAAAAATTATCATACATGTACACATGAGTATGTACATGTACCTCGTGACATGACGTGACCTAATATCATGAGTAATCGACAAATTAGTAGTACTTCATTAGAAATTTTTTACTTTATTTTATTTCTTGGTCAATCACATTTGATTTTACAATAGTTTTTCGAATCTAACATTTTATTCAACTGATTGAGAAATAGAAATTACCATGATGTCATCAATATCACGTAGTTTTCTGTGACGTAATTTTCTTTTATTACATTATATCTCTTTTTATAACATTCAAATACCTAAACAAAAGTATCAGAGCCTAAGAAATTAAGAACAACCTAGTGATCTATTGCTGATGTTTCAGCATGTCATAACTGCCCCGCCCAGAACTCGGCGAGAAAATACACATCTCAGGATGCCACCCAGGTCCGGGGATATTTCCTGACCACGTGATAGGATGTCAACTGGCACGAATGGATTAAATATAGGGGGGAAATTTAATCCAGAATTAATCGCAAAAAATAATTTTGAAAAGGGGATTTTTTTAAATCATTAGTTTGTTAGAGAGACAAAGCAAGATGACTGACCAACAGGAACCAAACCAAAACCAAACCAATAAATGCTTCAAGAATAATGCACTTCAGCAACAAACTCCAAATAAGGATCAAGCAAGCCAATTGGAAAGCATAAAGCAAGAATAGCCACAGATGAATAAAGTGAGTTTACACACACTGAATGAAATACCACAATAAATGATGGGATGCGATATCTGGTGAAATCATTTGGTAGCGCATTCTTGCTGCTTTTGTTATTTAGTGTGCCAATGCCAGCAAAAATATATGTACAAAGGTAATAACAAAGCATATGTGTGATAATCAGATAGGAAAAAGTAGAGACATACAGGAAAAGTGACATGTGTAGAGACAAAGACAAAGCAGAGACAAACTTCATGTGAATGAGACTAAGTGAAAAGAGATGTGAAGTCACCTTAGAGTTCCAGGAGAAGTAGCCCCAGCAGCAGTGTGTGTGGACCGGCTCCCTCGTAGCCTGGGGTCCCACTCATGCTCAGGGTACACACTGGATGTGCTGCCACTCCCACTAAATTTATCACTCTCTAGAAGCCATGAGGTCACCCTGAAAAGGACACACCATGGAGACCCCTGACAGTGTGAAGTATCTTTCATGTGGGTGATTCCTGATGCTATGTTCCTTGGGATGATTCCACGAGTGTTGAGTATTTATTATGACACCCACTCCTTCCCATCCAATAAAAAAAATGAACACAGTGACCTTTCCCAAGAAATGTTTGAAATGCAGCATATCTCCTACTTGTAACACTCCACATATATAAAAATCAATACGACACGTATATGATAGTCCCGGTGTGTATGAAGGCTTAGTGGACATTCATCAATATTCAATATGAAGAAACAAACAGTATGACCACAGCAGGATTACACAAAACTGGAAACATGAGCAAAAGATTTGGAAATGGAAAAGGAAAAAAGGAGATAAAAAAAAAAAAAAAAAGGTAAAAATCTTGTTACAACAAAAACAAAAAAAAGTTCAACAGAGAACATCTGCGTGCAGGGAGCGAAAATATGAAGGGCTGGGGATCATCCCACACAAACCTCTCTGTAGATGATGCTGAGGGGGCTAAGGAAGGGCCAGAGTCAGACACCACTGACACCCCTGAGTCTGTCAGATCAGCCGGGGGGCGTCGTGAACTACTTCTTCGGCCACTGGACTGGCGTCGCCCTGAGCTACCACCATCACTACTCGTGCCTAAAGGGAAAGAATAAATAGAAAATAAGAAATGAAAAATACACAGGATTTTGCATTTCATAGTTTGCCTCTATTTCTTCAACTGAAATGATTCTACACAATACTAATATACTCAAGAGACACACAATTTTCTTTCTCTTTACCAAAAAACTATCGCACTGTTAAGCAGTTAAAAGAGCAAATTTTTTTATCTATGACAACTCTAAAAGAGTGCACGTACCTGCGTAATTTTCCATGTACTCAGGCATGGAACGCGACTTGGGTAGTGGGTGGAGAGCACCCCTCTCATTGCTCTCGTAATAATCTGCTACATTTCCAGAATCCGATGAAAATGTAGAGTTTACGTCTTGGCCCTGTTCAATGAGAAGCATCGTAAGGGGAAGCTAACGCAAGAAATTTTCATAATCAATGAATTGGTAAATGACATGGCTCAATCATATAAATTGTACAATTGTATTATATATTTTCTTTTGCAGAATTAATAAAGTAGAGCACAAACAGCTTAAATTATAAATTGGTCTAATAATCTTCTATCAAATTCAGATATCATCATTAACTTATGTAGTGGCATTCTATTATCACAATATTTTATACATGATATACTGAAACAAATAAGCTAAAAGAAAGTTTGGCATATTGATGACAGAAAAAACAAGACTAAAACGTACGCGATCTCTGCGGCGAGTGTGATGCCAGTTTTTGCTAGCTTGGTATGGGTGGGGCATATGGCCAGGTGGGAGGTGCGCAGGGTGGCCAGGGGGAAGGTGCAGAGGATGGCCAGGTGGCAGGAGAGCCGGGTGGCCAGGGGGGAGATGAGCAGGGTGGCCGGGCGGCAAGTGGCCCTGGTGGCCAAGCTGAACTGAGGGCAGGTAACTGGAGCCGGAGACATACATGGACGGATGAGTGCCGCTCACCATGCCCTGCCATGGAAAATGGAGAGTCATGATTACCTGCAGGACAGAGGCTTCTGCCATGTGTGATGCCTCACAGAGTATGGTCTGACCTTGTAAAATAAGTTTTATGCAAACATTTACAACCTAATCAAAAATTGAAATAATAAAAAAGGTAAAAGTAGAGCTAATATACTCACACACACACAAACATTCATACTTTCCACAGGTTTTTTTCTATCAATTAATTTATCAAACTCCTTAGACACAGAATAATGAACATAGGATTTCATGGCCCAGGCTGTAACCCTACCTTGGATGACAAAGGCATTGGCCGAGGCTGAGCGCCAGGCCGTCTGCCTGAGGGTGACTTGGGTCGAGGGGAACCGGGGGAACGAGCGGGCGTGTCGTTGTTACTGTCCTGCCACACTCGTGAGACATGCTCATCTGAAAATAGGTTTCAACGCCTTTCAATATATTTTCTTGATCTTGTAAAAGTGTGTATATTGCCACTTCAAATTTAACCCCTTCAACATGAGGACGCCTATACTGCGTCCTCGCAGCGCTCGCTTCAAATCTGAGGGCGCGCATACTGCGTCCTGGCTGAGTTCTGGTGGAATTGAGTTTTCTTTCTTCCGGATACTGTACGAGATCTTTCAGAATAGAGGTCGGATATGATACGATATATTACTTGACTTTCATTATTAATAATTTATTACATAAGAGTGGGATTCGCTTATACCAGGGGAGGCATTGATGGGCCCTGCTAGCAATCATTTTATTATTTATTTATGGAACATTATGTAAAAATATAAAACTTATTATGATTAGTTTACCATACTATTTCAATCGTTTTCTTTGGTCATCTGAGTGAGGTCTCCCACCAAGGTTACTCTTTCCATCTTCCTCCCAACCCATGTAAATAACTTGTCACATGCATATGGGGGAAGAGGTTAACTATGCATATTTTGATATATAACACATGATGATTATGTTGAGGTTTTGGCTAAAAACTTGTCATATTCAGTAGCGACGTTTAAAATTTGGCGCGTGCCGGCAGCTCGGATACGGCGCGAGGAGCGTTTTCTACTGCCCGTAGTGAGGGGGTTAATATTATACATGTGTGGATGTTGGAGAATGGACGACATCCTTTCACTCACCTAATATAGACTGGCAAGGATCTACATCATCTAGAGGAATCTTCTGATTAAGTTTATCCAAGAGAAGTGAAGGAGGAAGACTGTTGAAGGCGTGTTGTCTGCGGCACTCGTCCGACACATTGTCCCCCTTCGAAGGAGAAAGTACATTTGTGACTTCCAGTTTCATATTGAAGATGACAATGCAGCGAGAAAGCAAAGTGAACTAGAGAAACTGACATCCAACTGCCATCAATTGCAAAAATAGATTAAAATTGCTTTTTGTGAGAAGTGCTATCTCCAAGTATAGTGTGCATATGGGTAAGGAATAAACCTCAAAGCACAGCTGGATCAGTGACAGAACTTACCTCCTGGATCTTCTTGAAGGACTGCTGCACCTTCTCTTGTGACTCACGGTCTCTTTTGACCTTCTCCAGCCGCTCAATGAGAAGTGCAGCGAACTCGGGTGGCTTGAGGTTGGGCACGGACTCATGGCGCAGGCGGTGTGTGCGGGGGACGAAGGGCACGCCACCATGGAGGATCCCACCCCCGCCCCCTCCTGCCCCGCTCGGGAAGCTGCCCCCCGTGGCTGCACTCAGGGCCAGCTCTCGATTCTGGCGGGCATTCTCCCGCATCTTGTGGTACTGTCTCTTGAGGTATTTAGGATTGATGTTGCGACCAAAGCCAACTGACATTCCATCGCTGCAAGGAGAAGCTCCGTCAACATTTGAAAAAGGTTGGATCAATCTACCTCAAGCCTTGGGAACTCTCAGTGTAAACAAACACTATCAGGTACATCAGTGCCATCAACCCAGCCAATCATACTCAACCATTGTAAACAAAAATAAATCCTTTTCAGCAATTGCTCCCATCTTATCTAACACTCACACACAATAATAAACCAACAAAACTAATTTGCATAAACACACACAAACACACACACACACAAACACACACAAACACACACACACACACACACACACACACACACACACACACACACACACACACAAAAAAAAAAAAAAAAAAAATGTATACAGGTAAAGGTCTTCTACACCATCAATACTACCTTTGACAATAACATCATACTTTCAAACAGGTTTGCAGTGTCAAAATAAAATCATAAAAATTATAATAAAAAAAGGGAACAAAATCTTTATCTACGGGTACTAGAGATACAACAATATAAAAGCAATAAACCCTACAAAGCTGGTACAAACTATCCATGTTTATATAACTTAAAATAGGATCAATAAATAAAAAGAACATTCACAGCAGAACAATAAAGGGAAATATTGTAATAAGGGTATACATAACATATATTTAAATTGTCTGACAAAATAATCTATAATACTAATAAGCACTGATAAGGATAAGTAAACTGACTATCTGGTATATAACATTTTACCAGTTTTATAACCAAGCATGCAATCAACCACAAACAAGCAGCCACACACAAGAGTGAATGGAGGTACAGAAACAAATGCGACAAGAGTACTCACACAGAGGAATCAGTGCATGATATCGTGTCATCGGTGAGTGCATCGGAACTTAGACTTTGAAGCTCTGAGTCCAGTCTGCTGGACACATGTGCCGAGGCATACACTGCGTGGTAGGGGTTGACACCACCCCCAACACACCCGCTGCTGCCATGCAAATATTGCCTAGAACACAAATATATAAAGAAAAAACTGAAAACGTACTTAAACAAAAAGTCTTTGGTGTGCCTCAACAACTAAAAAATACAAGGAAAAAAATTAAAAATTGCTGATAACAAAAAATAAAAATGGGAGGAGGAGAGGAAAGGAATGAATTTAAGAAAATCTTCAAAGCAATTATGAAAATGCCTTTTATGCAATACAAGACACATTCAACCATCATGAATGGGAATCAACAAGAAGCAAAACTAAGGACAAACATAAAATATGTAGAGAAAAAAGTGAGGTGCACTGGTCAGAACAAGAGCAACTTGCTTCCAACTTACCTTGAGGTCATACACGACCAACAATGACTTTTCTCTCTATGGAAAACAAAGCAAAACCAAAATTTGATAACACTTCCTAACAATTTGGAATTTGGAATATCTATCTGCTTAAATCAATAATTGTTCCTAATGTTATCATTGTATTGAAGATGTGCAATCTTTTGACATTTGTGATTTTGTTCTTAAGAGAGAACAGGGTAAAACATCAACAGCTATTTTAGTTCATTAATATATTAACCCCTAAAGGATGCTTAGATGAAGATATACACAGCCTGTGCCACTATTCAGTAGGAAGCCAGAAAATGTTTGTAACATCTTCAATATCAAAGTGTAGTAGATCCCTAAAATGAAACTCATTTTTTTGTGGGGCTGAATTAGAGCAGACAGAAGTGATTGTTTAGTGTATTTCTGTGTCATACTGTAAGACACTGTATCCTTTAGGGGTTAAACACACATCAGTAAAGAAAACATACTTACCTCCTGTTAGCAATTAAAACTATTTATGGCAGTATGAAACATGCAACATGCAAACAAGCACGTGCACATACTTCTAATAATTAAAATTTTCAGCTTCATATACCATGGAACATGCCAGATAACTCAACCAAATTCCTCTTTTTCCATATACACTCATCCAGATACTCACACGCACACAAACAGTCTTTCATAAATTGGAGAATTTGAACTAAATTTAGAACTAAATTTTGTCAAACAAAACCTTGTCTTACACAAAGAGAGAGAGAGAGAGAGAGAGAGAGAGAGAGAGAGAGAGAGAGAGAGAGAGAGAGAGAGAGAGAGAGAGAGAGAGAGAGAGAGAGAGAGAGAGAGAGAGAGAGAGAGAGAGAGAGGAGAGAGAGAGAGAGAGAGAGAGAGAGAGAGAGAGAGAGAGAGGAGAAAGAGAGAGAGAGAGAGGAGAAAGAGAGGAGAGAGAGAGAGAGAGAGAGAGCGAGAGAGAAAGAGGGAGGAAGAGAGAGAAGAAAGGGAGAGAGAGAGAGAGAGAGGAAGGAAGAGAGAGAGAGAGAGGAAGAGAGAGAGAGAGAGGAGAGAAGAGAGAGAGAAGAGGGAGAGAAGAGAGAGAGAGAGAGAGGAGAGAGAAGAGAGAGGAAGGAGAGAAAGAGAAGGGGAGAGAGAGAGAGAGAGAAGAGGAGAAAGAGAGAAAAAGAGAGAGAGAGGAGAAGGAGAGGAGAGAAAGCGAGAGAGAGGAGAAGGAGAGGAGAGAAAGAGAGAGAGAGAGGAGAAAGAGAGGAGAGAAAGAGAGAGAGAGAGAGAAAGGAGGGGAGAGAGAGAGAGAGAGAGAGAGAGAGAGAGAGAGAGAGAGAGAGAGAGAGAGAGAGAGAGAGAGAGAGAGGAGAGAGAGAGAGAGAGAGAGGAGAGAGAGAGAGAGAGAGAGAGAGGGAGGAGAAAAGAGAGAGAGAGAGAGAGAGAGAGAAAGAGAGGAGAGAGAGAGAGAGAGAGAGAGAGAGAGAGAGAGAGAGAGAGAGAGAGAGAGAGAGAGAGAGAGAGAGAAGAGAGAGGAGAGAGAGGAGAGAGAGGAGAGAGAGGAGAGAGAGGAGAGAGAGAAGAGAGAGGAGAGAGAGGGAGGGGGGAGGAGAGGAGAGGAGAGAGAGAGGAGAGATACAGGCAGGGAGAGGAGAGAGAGATACAGACAGAGAGATATAGGGAAAGGTATACAGACAGACAGATAGAGAGAGAGATATACAGATAGACAGATAGAGAGAGAGAGAGATGCAGAAAGAAAGAAATATACTGAATAATATGCATTTTTTTTAAGAATGCAAATATTTGGGTCATCACTATATGGTGTTATACTAGACAATCCAACCAGGGTCTGAAGAAGTAAAATTGGTTAAGACCCTACCATGAGTAATATATAAAACCTATTTAAATCATTTATATTCTATTGGGTATTCTAAGAGATCTAGAGATGATTTAATGTATATGGGATAATGTAAGGAGACTATATCAAAATGCTGTGCCATTTACTATATGTGACATGGACCCTGGAACCAATCACCTGAGGATAACCATGGCTTCATGTGTCTGTATATCTGTATATCTATGCAAGTGCACACACACACACACAAACACACACACACAAAAGTGCACGCATGCACACACGCACACACATAAATTTCAAGTGGTAATGTCTGTAAGAATGAATTAAAATGTGGGAATTCAATTCTATTTTTCTATGAGTGAGTATGTGTATGTTTTTTCTATGTATGTGTGTGTAATTGATTTCCATTATTTTATCTACAGAAGAACCACCTACTTATAAATGTGAATATCTCATGACTATCTTAAGAGTCAATGTGACTAATAACGGTTGATAATGTTTGCAACTAAAGCTATTACATTGCTGCAACTCTTTCAGGTAATTCTCAGTACTGCAAACAGACCATCGTAATAAAATAATAACAAGATAATAATTAATAAAGTAGTAATAAGGTAATTTGTATTGATTTTTTCTCCAAAATTTGAATACCATTTATGAGAATTAATTCCCTCTTTGACATGTCTGCTTCACACATTGACATTAAAACAGTCAACTGTAACTCTATTTAGTGGTAAGATATGAAGAAATAAATAGTACCAACTATGTCAGCTTGTTATATTTTTTTCTTTCTGAATAATACATCAATAAATGTTCAAAAAGTTTATCATATTTATAACACTTATATAAACACAAAATTGTATTTTTGTGTATCCCTCTGGTTGCAGAATTTTTTGGCTTCTAATCATCAAAAGCAAATATGACAACTACAATTTAAAAAATCAGGATAATTATCCTGCAAAATTCAGATTTTCTGTCATATTTGCAGGATTCTAATGAGCAGGTCAAGCTATTCTTTGCAAGGTGCTGGAGCTGCAATTTTCAAGGACAAAATAGGAAAAAATACTCCCCTGTGTTCAGAGACAATGCAAATCTACAAAAACTGGATGTGAATAGGTGAAGGGGTGCTGTACAAAGGTTTTCCCAAACAAGATTATGGAGATTAAATCATGTAAGTGGTAATGGTGAACCTTTTATAGATATTTACAAATTATTATTATTATGTTTTTTTTCTTTTTTTGCTGGTTCTTTTTGAAGGCTTCCAAAATCATCTATAATGTGTGATACTATACTACTCTAGTATCTAGATTGTTTTGAAAGGCATAAATAAAAGTTAATAATTCAAGAACGCAAGTTAGATTTTTGATTTTTCAGTAATTCAATCTTTTTATGATTATATAACTGAACACCAGATAACTTATTTTGCCTTAAGGTATTATTTATTCTCAGTCCTACCATTATCACCTACTTTAAATCATATCATCAGAAACCAAATGAAATAGTTCTCCTTTTGAACCTTAAAGCATTTAAAAAATCATAATCAAGCTTACATTCTGACACAGTTCCATACAACTTTCACAGTGCACAGCCACATGAAGGTCACTTCGTAAATCAATAAAATTCTTTAGTGATCAAATTAGTTAATATATACATGTATAGAATACAGTGAAAACAATTTCTTAGATTGCACCATGAAGGTTACATATGCACATGAGAGAAGCTCTGAACCTGAAATGTGGGTTAGTTGTTAGTTTTAGTTGATTCAGGTTAGTGACTTTCAACTACTTAATGTGATGTTCCAGAGGTGAAGTGGGGGTGCTGGCAGTGACATGAAAGTGATGGCCAACCTACCCAGCGAAGGCCTCCGGTCTTCTTCTCTCTGCTGCTGCCCTCTGCTTGACAGTGGCAGCCAGGGCTCCCTGTGTGAGGCGAATGTGCCCTGTGGCAGCCGTGCCTTCAAACTCACAGTCTTCATGCAAGGTGGGCAGGACACCCCCTGTCCCAGCCCCAGACCCTCCATTCCCTGGGCTACCAGGGGAAGGGGTATGGGGTGAGTCAGTGCCCGCCCCACCTGCCTGCTGGGAGGCAGCATCTAGGTACAATAGGTAGCGCTCGCTCTTCAAGAAACTTGGGTATGTGCTGCGGGCGATTTCTTCTTCCACCTGTACATTTTTCACAAAGGATTAGTGCATTGATAAATCAATGGCAGAACCCTAGAGTTCTATGAAGAGGTCTAGAAGGTTCTATGACCAATCAGTGTTCACATCCAATAAAAATTGTTTGATGAGTTTCTCTATATTTGCATAATATTTCTCCTTGCTATGTAACCGCTCTATACACAACTTCACTGAGTAACAACACCCGTCTAAGGGTTCTGGTGAACACAATCTCAAATTAAGATGATCCTACAAAAGGTAAATTAGACACAACATGTTATATTTTTTTCACAAAGGGCTAACAAAACTGTGGTAAAGCCATGAGACAACAAAAATAAATATGAATTCTCTAAAGGTCAACCCAAGCAATTAAATCAAGGGTTTAAGAGGCCCCTTCACTTACTTCTCTCTGGGCATCGTCAAAAATATTCCGGTCAATGCTGCGAGCGTTTATGCGGTCATTGACAATCTTGTAGGTCTTTTCTGAGACCCTAACGACAAAGTTCCGAATGAAGCGCTTCCAAATGATGGTGACGAGCTGGGAGGGATCCTGGGTGGATTTCCTGAGGCCATTGCAGGCGAACCAAAAGTGGAGTGACTCGCATGAGCCACACTCCTCCTTCAGGAACTCCTGGAACAGCTGCACTCCTTGGGAATCTTCTAGTAGCTGCGGTAATGAGTATGACCAGCGGATGACCGGTGGGGTGGAGCCTCCCTCCCCCCCACCAAAGCAGGGTGAGCCTCCCTCCACAGAGCCCCCTGCCAACGCTGGCCCATCGCCCCCGCCTTCACCTGAAACACACATTTCAAAACATTGTATTCTGCAAAGTCATACTATTTGACTGATGAATGACAAGAGTCAGGATGTTGAATATAGACACATTTTTTACAGAAAAAAAAGAAAAAAAATTAATTCAATGACACATGAATAGATATGTATATGAATGCAAAATGCAAATTGTAATTCACATTTTAATTTTTTCCCCCTATACTCAGATTTTAATATCTATGCAATAATGATAGGACTTGTCTCACTTTATTCTGGAGAGTGGTTTGGACTTGATTTTTCTATTTTTCTTTCCTTTCAAGTTTCACACACTATTTTCATAAACATGAGATGTGGGATTTAAAAAATACTGGTTTAAATTTACAAAAATACATAATTTTGGAGAGCTATAACATGAACATAAGATCAAATTCCATGAAGTTAACCCACTCACGACGGGGGCATTCTAGCCTTGAATGTCACAATGCCGGGGCTTTCGAACACTTAGGCCTAAATCAATTAAATGGCTGGCACAATATTGTGCCGCCCGGCCACTGGGCTTTTGAATGAGCGGTACAGTAGTGTTCCACCTGTCCAGAGAGGGTTAATAGATGAAGTCCATTTTTTTCTTCTAAATATCATTAAAAAATTAAGATCATAGTAAGAAAAAGGTTATCATCATTACAATATTAATTACATCAATAAATTACAAATACACACACACACACACACACACACACACACACACACACACACACACACACACACACAGAGTTATATACAGACATGGCTACAAGATGAGGAAGAGGTAAAGGGTGATATAAATACTAAAAATTATGTCCATTTTTTTCAAAAATTTCAGTGAAGATTTCCATGTGACTTTGATTCTCCAATAACATTACTATTATATTAAGAATAAAGAACAAACTAAGACACACACCAACCTGATAATTTAGCTGATAATAATGATTATAACTATAATTTTGACTATAGTTATACTACTCTAAAGACATAACTGATTAGCAAATAACTTGGTATAACCAAAGAGAGATGTGAACACTCCAATGCCCCAAATCATAGCATGCATGTTACCAGGCATTTGGGCCCACCATATGGCATGTATGGATACTATCTGGCATCTTTAGGTTGAGAAATAAACAAAACAAAAATGAATTTGAACTGTTAAAAGCCTTTCGAATCTTTGTAAAGAGCACTTTT
>NW_028234427.1:28023390-28025890 GCF_977035675.1 Penaeus japonicus | reverse complement strand
ATGAAAGAAAACATCGGCATAATTGTAAATTCTAACAAAACCAACAAGGGCGGACTGCTCGACCCACGCTCTCAAACTCTCCTCCACATCTGTGAGTCATCGTTCATTACTTTTTTTTTTCAAAAGGATCAACAATGTCTTCAGAACTGAGTGAAATGTAATGAGATGTTAAAAAATTCCTATTACGAAACTGCCACAAAGAGGAGTTAAAAGTGAGGGAAAATGCATAAAATATTTGCCAAGGAAGATCCTAATTTGAAAAAATAAAAACAAAAATAAAATAAACGTAGAAGGGAGGAAAATAAGAAAAAACGAAGAGACAGAAACTGGAAAAAGGTGGAAGGAAAAAGAGAATTGTTTAGCAAACAAGGGACCTCCTTCCTACTATCAGAACAATTATTTACAAGAAGAGCACACAGTGTGGACAATGCTGCACCTGTACCAAATGCCTGGCTGCCATCCCAGGCCTACCAGCCGTGTCTGTCTCCTACCACAGAGGCCTTCTGAGCAGCTGAACAAAAGCCTTGGCTGGCTAATGGAGACAGGCAATAAGTTTCATCTTAAAAAAGAGAGCCAGGAACTCTCACTCCCTTCTTCCACCAACAGTAGCCATGCCGCATGTCCAGCCACAGGGAAAAGTGGCCTAATATGTAAACATTGTGTGAGGGGCATCTCCTGTCTACCTGTTATTACCCATGACAATGGGCATCATCTTTAACCTACCTGCCTGTCTATCCCCCCCCCGCAACCATACCCCAGCCCCCAACCCTCAATTTTTTCTTTCTTTCTCTCTCTCTCTCTCTCTCTCTCTCTCTCTCTCTCTCTCTCTCTCTCTCTCTCTCTCTCTCTCTCTCTCTCTCTCTCTCTCTCTCTCTCTCTCTCTCTCAAATATTTAATTCCAAGCCTTCCATTCCTCTGGCTCTTCCTTCTTTCAGTCCGCCCACGTTCCCCTCTTTTCATCCCTCCCTCTTTCTGCCTCTGCTCTTCCCCCCCTCCATCCGGCTCTCCCCCTCCCCCTATTCTTCTCCCTCCCTCCCTCCATCACAAAATTTCCCCCCACATCCCTCCTCCACCTCACTCCCCCATCCTCTTTCATTTTCCCTCGTGTGATGACACAGCTTTGTAGAGTCGCCAGAGAAAAGAGAGAGGACGAAGAAACGCTGGTGAAAGGGAGGCGACATCAGAAAAGAAAATTGGGGGAAAAAAAAGAAAAAGAAAAAAAATGGGGCAGGGGGTTCTTTAACGGAATTTTCAGATTCATTTATCATCCATCTTTACTAGTTTTGATTTTTCCTTTTTCTTTTTTTTAATTGTTAAATCAAGTGGAGAGGAATGAAATGCAGGTAGTAGTTGGAGAGTAAAACCATAATTGGAGTCAATGAAAGAAAGAAAGAAAAAAAGTTTCATAAAGCCTGGAATAAAATAACCAATGATCTGATTGGCAAAAGGTTAGGAAAAGTCACTCACAATATTCTCTAGGATGTAGTCGGGTTGACCAATCAGAGTGAACATGTGTCGTTGGCGGGTCTAGCTCGGGTAATATCCATTGTTCCGCGCGCAGACACAATGAGAGGGACCAGCTGACCCACACCCCCTTACAGGCCTGCTGCAGCCGTGTCGCACGCACGCGCTCGATGCCTCACAGATGCCGTCTCGTAGCGGATGCCAAACAACCCATAAACTACTGTGTTTCTTCTCCTCTTTCTCTCTCTCTCTTCAGCTGAAAGGAAAACAGAGCATTAGTACCATGTTTCTCACATGATTATCAAAATAGAATGTTATATAAAAAAGAAGAAGATATATGCAGCAAAAGAGAAGTAAAGAAGAAGGATGAAATAAAAATATTCACAAATTAATATTAAAAATCTGACATCCAGCCCGCCCACCCTGGCTCCCATACGTCAGCGTGCACTATAAGGTTAAAAATCCCTTGCCAGCAAGCCAGTTGTGGGGCTTATAGCACAGCAGGGCGATATGGCAACCCCGCTGGGAGTGAGTTTTGCCGCAGTATTCACAATCTCCCTTTTTGGCCTTCCACTACAAAACTCCTCGACTCAAAAACACCATTATGGGCAAAGAAATGGTTTCTGCCTCTTACTAAAAGCTCCACACAAAAAACCCATTATCGCCAACGCAGAACAAATGCATAATGCAATTTTAAGAAAAAAAATAAACAGAGAAAAAATAGACACAATGCAAAACAATGAAAGTGCAAAAAAACAAGAAAGGAGCTTCCTTTCACCCCAAGAATAATAAAAAAATATAAAAATAGTAATTCTTGTGACAGGCCCACAACCAGAGCTAGCTTTTCCCCCTTTCTGGTTTTCTCTTGTTCCATGATACAGGTTTTCCAGCCTCGCACAAGGGACGGATGCAGAGTGCAGCCCTGGCATTGCTGTTCGCTTGAATACAAATACACAATCATTGTTCCCAATACCTTTTCAAATGGGACATTCCACTCCTAGGTGCCATTATGCCAATCTACTAATGAGCAAAAGAC
>NW_028234427.1:28003390-28008390 GCF_977035675.1 Penaeus japonicus | reverse complement strand
TAACATTTGGTCTGGGTCACCCTCTCATTCTGCCTGCACATACTGCATCACAGGTAAGATCAACCATCTTGCTTGGCTCATCGCTCTCTGGCCATCTATGTTTTAGATTTTATACTAAATGAAACTTAGTAAAAATTATGACAATTATAATAATTATGGTTGCAATTGGTGTCGTCAGTCACTGGAAGTTATTACTCCTAGTGAAATAGAGAATTATTACACTCCACTCTCGCCTAATGTCAAATATGCCATGAAGACTATTGACACGTACGCCATGACGTCCATCATCAGGTCAAAATCATAAACGTTATGTACATCATGACAACCCTTCGCAATGGGTTAATGATGATGATCAATATTTTTTCCCTACAGCAATGAATGGACATCATTAGGTAGCAGATGGAGAAAGCTATTCTTTATACCTATTCAAAAAAAAAAAGAAAGAAAAAAAAAGAAAGAAAAAAAAGAAAGAAAAAAAAAAGAAGCCTGTACATTTAGAAAACTGATTTGAAAACCTGCAAACCTACATGGTAAACAAAGTGATCATACAATTCAACCAATAAATCAACATTCTTTCATTACTATCATTCAGAGTTACAGAATTATTCAACCAGTCCTTAGCTACAAGTGTTTCATACCATCCTACCATGCTACTTTCATCTCATCATCTATATCATGAAAAACTAAGTGGTATTAGAAAGTAAGGATATTTCTAATAACAACAATAAAGAGAGAGAGAGAGAGAGAGAGAGAGAGAGAGAGAGAGAGAGAGAGAGAGAGAGAGAGAGAGAGAGAGAGAGAGAGAGAGAGAGAGAGAGAGAGAGAGAGAGAGAGAGAGAGAGAGAGAGAAGAAAAAAACATGTCATTTTGCACTGATTTCCTATTTGAAGGATTGCTTATCTGCAAGAGGCCAGTGGGAACATGCAGGCATCTTATAAGTATTTGCCCTAAATTAAAATATATTTTATTCGATGGTCAAATTAGGAATCAGGCCAAGCTCTCTATCTTGCTCAATAAACATTGCAAGAGGTTTTTTGGCCTTTCTGAAGCAAAAGATGAAATTTCAGCATCACTTTATGTGGTCCTATTCTGAACAATTTTTAAAAAAAGCTATCAGATCAGAAATTGTCTAAACTATTTCAGTAGAATTTTAACATAAAATGAACTATATGTTTTGGACAAGAATGTTTATATACATAAAAACAGGTAACAATATATATTCACTGGAGTTCAAAAGGATTTCCATCCCTAGTACTTGCTCTGAGATCAGTGTAGCAGAGTTCAAGCGGGACCTGACAGTAAAAATTGTTCAATATTCAAACCCTCTCCTAAGTGATACTATGATACTTCAATTCACTTCAACCAACTGTTACATTAAATTACAAAATAAAAATAAATTCTCCAGATAAAATTTTGGAAAATGCCTACCAAATGTGTTCACATCAATTCTACATGGCTCGTCCCAAATACACTGTGTTAACTTCAACTCAAACTTTGACCTTTTATTTGATATTCCAAGCATTTTCAAAAGCATAACCCTTTGGCTGAAGAATATAACTCTTAAAAACAGACCATCCCATCAAGTTTTCCATAATAAACACAGTAAAAAAAAAATGCTGTAACAAGGATAATCCTTTGCTCCAATTACCATGCTAACTTCAAATAATTTTGTTCAGCCTTCCTATAATTTTCAAAGCTTTCATACCTCAAAAAGTACATTAATTTATAGCTACAAAATATGACCCCCCAAAAAATAATCCGTTCAATAACTACAAATATTATGTGTCAATGTAAATCAAGTGCTGAGAACAAGCGTGCTCTGCCATCAGTCTGATATTCATAGCATAGCATAGTATGACTGCAAAAGCTTAGAGAATATAAAATAAAAGCTCAAAAGAATGAGTTCAGTTAGCATGATACATCCAAGGCAAGCCACTCAAGATCGGCACTAGAGTCAAATTGCAAATGCCTTAGGGGAGAAACCAGACAACACCCACCATCGACATGGCACAAAGTGATTTCTGGCAGGAATTGTACATGTGCTGTTTCTGGGGCATTTAAAGTCTACAAAATACTGAAGGAAAAAACTAACTTAAACTTACCTAGTTTAAAAAATAGCTCTGAGAAGGGGGCTGGACCCCCTTCTCAGAGCATTTTGGGATATCTTTCTTAATTATTTGTTATTTGTATATAGGTAAATATACTGTTGCACAGATTACTTATAGAGAAAGAAAGTCTAACTATGTATGATCAACTGAAAAAAAATTACGACCTCGCAAGCCTTTTACTGAGTTTAACCTGTAATAGTTATAATTAATAAATAAATCAATCACCTTTGCTATAAAAACTAATCTAGACTTACACAGTAAAGGTAAGTACATGATTGTTTATTAGTCTGTGGATCTGCATATCAACTAATGTGTTTACATACAGCACAGATGCTAGGGCATTGCCAGTCCTACTTTGAATAATTATCCAAGAAAAATGGCATAATATCCAATGACTATGTGCCTAATACAACACAGTTACATTTCTCCTTTAAAGGGGATAATAATGTTACTCAGAGAAAGCTGTCATCTCATCAAACACAGCAGATTGTACTTCAATAATGAAGTAATCCTGCATAAATAGACACAAACAGTACCAAGAAAGAGCTACATCCATTGTGCAATTTACAATGAAGCATTGCAGCGTAAACTCTTGACTTGTTTGAGAAATGCAATGTCCACTGCCTAGAAATCGTGCAATTACTCCTCAAAGGTTACTTTGATGTAACAAACACAACAGAACCCAGAAATTGCTAAGTGACTCTCCATTTCACTTCATGTAGTGATAAATTCATCCCGTACCTCTAATACCAACAGAGCAGCTTACTCTAAGGCCAGCAACATGGAAATATGCACGTGCTTTCGCCTAAGGAGAATCGGGCGCGGGTTCACCACCACAACAAACACCTGATAATTTTTGTCAATAATTTGTGGTTCACGAAACACTACAAACACTCGCGAGTTTCCGATCTTTAAGAGGCACTGCAAAGTTCCACCGCTTCGCCTGTCAGGGAGGTTCTGCACCGAAACCAGCGCTAGCTATTCCCCAATGCTGTAGACAGCAGAACTCGGGCAGACCCTTGGTCATCAAAGGTTCTCAAGACACAACAAACTCTAAGCTTAGAGGTTCTCCAGCTGAAAAGAAGTAAACAAACTGGTCTGTGCTCACTTACTTGCTTCTCCTGGGCTGCAGCGGCGGTTCCTCCGGGCAACAACTACGTACTAACACAGCTGCCAACGAGTTACAAGTTGTGGCAGAATAACACTTGAGAGTGACAACAATATTAGGCACAAAACACAGTAAAACAGCGGCAGTGCACTCGCCAGCGATCCTCGCTCGACACTCTTCAACAACCACTACACAAACATCTTTAGCGATCTTTACTTACGCCCATATATTTTTCCAGACCTCTAAAAGCACATGTATTTGATACAACGTTCAAATCTCTATTCTTCAATGCAATGTTCGTGCATTAATCACCTGTAAATCTGTTCATTCGGGATCTATTGGGCTTTCCACTAATTACAAAGGTGTTTCACCCACGTTCTGATTGCGAACATTCCGAGGTTTCGTATTTGGCCGCTAGATGGCTCTCCCAATGATGTGGCGCCAAACTTTGAAATGGAAAAGAAACCATATCATTACAACAAAATATTATTATAACAGAGACATATCTTAACATTTTCTGTATTTCGTCAACTTTGAAGATTTTTAATTATCTTTATATCACATTATAAAACTACATAGTTATTTTCTTCAACATTATAACAATTCCAATAAATAATACGGAATTTAATATTTCTCGTTTTTTTTATTTTCTCTCTCTCTCTCTCTCTCTCTCTCTCTCTCTCTCTCTCTCTCTATCTATCTCTCTCTTTCTCTCTCTCTCTCTCTCTCTCTCTCTCTCTCTCTCTCTCTCTCTCTCTCTCTCTCTCTCTCTCTCTCTCTTTCTTTCTTTCTCTCGTTCGTTCTCTCTCTCTCTCTCTCTCTCTCTCTCTCTCTCTCTCTCTCTCTCTCTCTCTCTCTCTCTCTCTCTCTCTCTCTCTCTCTCTCTCTCTCTCTCTGATATTTTGTCTGTCTGTATTTATATATTTCTGTGCATCTGTGTCTGTCTGTCTATCTGCTTGCATGTTTGTTGCTTGTCTGTATGTGTGTCTGCTTCTCTTGCTTTCTTTTTTTCCTTCCTCTCTCGGCGTTTTGACCCTCCCTCTTCTCGCTCCAAAATCTCTGTATGTCTCTTTCTATTTCTTACCCCCTCTCTCCTTTTATCCTATAGCTATCTATCAACTGGCCTTTTACATGTACGTTGGCTTAAAGGGACAACTACTTGTAAATGAAGGAAAGAAAATGTAGGAACAATAGCTGTAGTGAATCTAAAAGTAGAGAGAGAGATAACTTGTTGGTTACATCCTCTCGGCGTTTTGACCCTCCCTATATCGCTCCAAAATCTCTATATATATTATTCTATATTATATAGCTAGATAATAGCCTTTTAGATAGATAGTTGGCATAAAGACAGATACTTGTAAATGAAGGAAGAGAAAATGTAGGAACATAGAGAGAGATGAGAGAGAGAGTAGAGAGAGAGAAGAGAGGGTATAGAGGGAATAGAGAGAGAGATAGAGAATATAGATAGATAGATAGATAGATAGATAGAGAGAGAGAGAGAGAGAGAGAGAGAGAGAGAGAGAGAGACGAAGGTTAGAGAGAACAGGGATTAGTGCTGGGTACTGCCCGCACAGCATCGTACCTGAGGCAGGCACGGCTGGGTAGTGCCCGTGAAGCATCGCACTTCTGGCAACTTGCGCTTTACATCTCGCCGACACGAGGATCAAAGACAGAGACGCGAGCCGCCGCCACGCCACTCTCGCTCTTAATATCCCCTAAATTTGGTCGAGATTTCCCTGACGCCACTTTGGCAAAGTAGTTACGGCTCAAGTTTCACAGTGCCC
>NW_028234427.1:27965890-27975890 GCF_977035675.1 Penaeus japonicus | reverse complement strand
ACACACACACACACACACACATATATATATTATATATATAGATATAATATATATATATTATATACATATATATATATATATGTATATATATATATATATATATATATATATATATATATATATATATATATATCTATATATGTATATATACATATATATGTATATATGTGTATTATATATATATATAATTATATATATATATATAATATATATATATATATATATATATAATATATTATTACAGAAAAAAGAATATTACCAGAGAGAGAGAGAGAGAGAGAGAGAGAGAGAGAGAGAGAGAGAGAGAGAGAGAGAGAGAGAGAGAGAGAGAGAGAGAGCAACAGACAGAGGGACACACGCAAGGGAGAGTAGGTCAAAAATCAAAAGAGAGACAAATAAAAGAAAAGAAAGGGAATCGCGACATGACTCACCCACGTCGTGGATGTCAGCGCGCACAGCGTCAGGCACCGTTGCAACCACATGCTCGCACGCAACCTGAAAGATGTTAGTGGCAAGTGAGCTTCCTCCCTTTTATCGGAGACGAGTGTTCCGGTGGAGAGGCTGTGCGGCGGCTGGTCTCTGGCGCAACGCCGCGTCCCTTTGATCTTGCAACGGCGCTGAAGAGGATGCGATAAGGCTTTCCCACAAGACACGAGGCGGTCCGAGGATGACGTCCGCAGCGCCCCGTCGTGTGGAGTGATGCAAACGACTCCACTACATGATATTTAATACGCTGCCCCTCCACGCTTTGAACATACACACACACTGCCGCACTGGACCCGGCCCCAAACAAGCGCAGCAGCCAGCCTCACGGACGGACGGTCGCTCACGGACTGCGGACCTGCGAAGAGAGCCAGGTAGGTAATTTAGACCTTCATCTTATTTGTATCGCGAACAAACACTTACGCAGAGTTCTAGTTCAAGAAAGGAAAGGAAATTAACAAGTTTTAAGGAAGCGAATCTAAAAAAACAGCATTTTTAGTGGCACTCAAAGAATTGAAGGGAACGAACAAGAGAAACACGAAAAAATGCCCGATAATTTCTCTACGCCAAAGTCAATGAGGATAATGGGCACGGGAGAGCGTGGTGAGAGGAGGATGAAGTGTGAGGAGAGGTTAATGTGACATTAGACGGAGCGAGTTGTCACCCACGACGCCGAGCGGTTGACCCAGCTGTTGGACGACCACCTGCGGGTAGTTAAGTTCACCATCATTCCCGTAACTACTTAAACATTTCTCCGTAGGTTGGCTGTGTAATTTGCTCTGCTAATGAGCTTTATTAGCCTGACTGTGATTAAACAAACACCACCCAGGAGATGAGAATCACATGACCCCAAGTACGCAATCAGGAACAGAATGCATGCGTCTCGCTTACCCTTCCTCTAACTCAAGGCTGAACACTTTGCACAATTTCACACAATGCTCTATTTCCCGGCACAGACAACCTTGAGCCTGTTACAGTTCATTAACAATTTAGGGCCTTTTCAACGTTTAGTTCCATGCAATTTGCTTGGATTATCAGAGATAATGACTGCGTTGCAGGAGCTGAACGATACTTTTTTCATGTGATGCTCTGCAATTAGCAACAGCCGGATTTTCCTGTGTCGTATTTTGCATTCTCGACTGTACCTATCAATATATTTACTTTTTTCCAAAGTTTACAATCTAGTAAATATATATAAACATTACCTACTTATACTTATCCCCCTACACCCTCTTCCTCTTTTTCTTTCACCACATGTCCATCCCTGTCCCTCTGCCCTCCCTCTCATTGTCCATACGTCACTCTCTCTCCCTTCTCTCTCTCTCTCTCTCTCTCTCTCTCTCTCTCTCTCTCTCTCTCTCTCTCTCTCTCTCTCTCTCTCTCTCTCTTTCTTATCTCTCTTTTACTTGTTCTGATGTAAACATGGTGTGATCAAAGGCTGCCGAAGTTAACAACGCGTTTTTGTACCCAGGTTTTTATATATTTTTGATAAGACTTCGAGTGCGTATATGCGTACATGAGCAGCAAGGACGTGTTTTCACCTATCACGAGGGGGCTTTTCACAGTATATGATATCACATAACACCTTGGGTACTCTAAACAAACAATAGAGCGGCACCATCACAGCGGCGTGGTGAACATCCTGCCTGCTGTGGGAACAATCCAGACACTCCTCAACTTTTTGACCACTTACCCAGTACTGCTTGTGGCACCTTTCCTTCGCAAAGTCGGCGGAGGACCTCTTAAGTTGTGTGTCCAGACCTTCTGCCACGATCTGTGTGCAGCTGTGACCTTGGCGAAGTGGAGGCTGTGACGAAGACAAGTGAGTACACAATGGTCTCGATTCGCGAGGGTTCTGGGCAGCCTCTCTAGCGGGCACTCGAGGCGGGCACGGCCAACACTGCTCGTCTATTGCAGTGATAGCCACTCTTTTGCAGTATCGTGGCAAGAAAATGATAGGTACGAAGTTTAAAACGAAGAGAGGTTGGGGGGAAATCTACTAATATTAATCACGAACACAGAAACGGGCAAAGAAGCGGACCAAAATTGTGACGAGAATCGGAGAGCCTCCGTACAGACAGGATGAGAGAGTACATTATATAATTATGGCACGGGCGGTGTCCGAATCCACTGATAATTCACCTCACATTGTCCTGATTCCTGGCCTCCTCGGGAGCATCTGCACCAGGAAGGATCGGTGCCCAGGTGAAAATCCTTCAGGAATTTCTTGTTATGCAGGGGCTTGAAGGTTCTTTAGCGGCTTCTGTGGACTCTACTGGTTCCATTGTTATACTTATAATTTTAAACACCATTGTTTATGTGATCATTGTCCTTATCTTAAGAATCATCATTATGTTATTTTTGCTATCATTATCATTACTACTAATCATCATCATTATGTTATCATTGCTATTATTGTTACTACTACTGATTATCATCATCATTATATTTATCATTATTGTTATTGTTGTTAGTATCTTATTGTTGAAATTATTATTGTTGTTACTATTATTAACATCATTATTGTTATGATTATCGTTTTTGTAATTGCCACTATTATCAGTAGTACTACTGCTGTTATTAGTAATACAATCATTATTATCATCATCAGTATATCATTAATTAATATGATCATTATTAGAGAGAAGGCGAGATCCAACAAATTTACTGGAAGAGAGAGAGAGAGAGAGAGAGAGAGAGAGAGAGAGAGAATTTTATATTATTGAACATATTAAAACATCCTCTTTATCCTGGTTACGCAAGCTGTAAATGCTCTCGGACTCAACCAAATAACTCGATGATAGAAAGGAGAGGATTGTTTAGATCGTCGCCTACAAAAAGAAAAAAAAAATCAAATCTCGCTCTAACACATATCAGCTGATGTACACTGCGGAGGGTAATTGGTAGCGAGTCGCCTTTTCCGTTCACTTATCGAGGCAAGGCTTATGCGCGTAGTAGATCTGGTGTCGAGTCCTACGTGACGTGTGGAGATAGATGCAGGTGGAACGGGAGATGTCCTTAAGAGTGCGTGGGGAATCTTGGCAGGGTATCCTAGTTCAGATATAGGACGGTTATAGCTATGGAGTTATGTTGAGATAGATGTATGTATCTAAAACTCAAATGGCTTTTATAGTGGTTTAGAGGAATTGTTGAAAGCTACTGGTATCTGTTGTCAACTGATTCAATCTGTTTGATCTTGCTCTGTGTGATAGTTGTTTCGTATCAAATAGGTGCATTATGTTTTGGAAATTCCCGTTCTTTGTGAATACGGAAATGAGAAGTAGGGTAAATGGAGGAAAGGACTGTGGCAATTTCTTTTTTTTTTCTCTTTCTTGTCTGTGGGTTAGATGCAGAATCGAATCGATAATTAGAGTTTTTCTTTTCTTGATTCTTATTAGATACATCATGTTTTCTCGGCGCAATGTCTAGCCGCATGCTTGTCGCGTAGTATCAGCTGCGAGATGGGTCATGCGTACATGCATGCTTGCACATACCCGTACTTTGCGCTCCAGCTCTTCAATGGGAGCATGATGCAATTAGTGTTCTAAGTCTAGATTTTTTTCTTTTTCCTAAGTTTGCTTACAATCAATAGTTACTAAACTCTGCAGTATATCTAGTATATCCGGAATAATCAGGAATTGCTTATTGACGACCTGAATTACTTTTCGTCCACCAGTCTGTGTTGTATATTTACTCTCGTTCTCACAAATTCTTTATGGTTAATTAGGGTGGATTTTTCTTTCTGTTTTGGGGGAGGGGGTGATTATTTCTTTTATTTGGATTTCTGTTGAATGTCAAGCATCAAGCATATGGAGCATCGTACTTTCCTAGATTGGGACAGTTGATAGTTGTTTGTATTAATGTCATTGTTGTAACTGTTATGTATATTATCATTGTCATCATCATCACTATTATTATTATCATTATTAATGCTATTATATTTTCATATTTATTTTTCACTCTCTCAAGGGTATCCTAGTTCAGATATAGGACGGTTATAGCTAAGATGCTCTATCTTTAGGTCCAGGATTCCTCTGATATCAGTAAAGCGAATATGGTAATTGCATTATCCTCCAAGATTTAGTAAACATTGCATTCAACAAGGACTCGGGAGAGAGCGCGAACCAAGACAAATATCTGTAGACAGAGCGAAAGAAAAACCGGCATTTTGTTCTTTATGCCATTTTACCTGAAAGACGAAGTCGAAGAAAGGGAAAGGAGGGTGAGTGGGAGGGAGGGAGGGAGAGGGAGAGATGGGGTATTGTAGGGGACGGTGATATATAGATGGAAAAAGCTAGGAAGGAAGGAAGGGGGAAATAGATAGATGGAAAGAGAGATGAAGAGGTAATAGTACAAGGCAGCATAATTTTCAAATAACCTTTAGCATCAATGAGCGCTTCCACATGCATCGTGCACGTTTAAACACGGTTATGGCTGCAGTTGTCATCGTTTTACCGTCCACGGCGTGAAAATTACATCAAACTTTATGTCCAGATGCATCGCCTTTTCGCTATGTCGTACTGTGAAACATAACCGATGACGTCAATGAATGCTTTCACAAGTCGGTCACGGCAAAACGCCGTTCATGGTCGCTGTGCCCGTTTCAACAGGACACGGTGTTTAACGTCCAAAAAATGTAATTGAATTATTTTTTACAAAAATAAATACATGTAAAAAATGTATCATGTTCATATTTTTTAAACTTCATATGTTACTTTGAATATTTAAATATTTTCCTAGTGATAATCAAATGAAAGGCACATCATGTAGTTTGCATATCATTATTGTCGAGATCTCATATTAATTTTTTGTAAACCGAAATAAAGCTATTGCAGCAGCTGCCATTACCATAAGTACATGATTTCTATATGATCTGAATTTTACTTGCAAGATATAAGCTCATCAGTCTCCTTCAACACACTTTTGTTTGATAGGGTCGGGGAAAGGGCCGGCCCGTTCCAAACGCACTGATTATTCACCATACTCCGTAAATGGCAGACTAACGAGCTCTCAGATAATCATACTAATTTATGTGGTACTGATAATTTGCGGCAATGAAACACAAATTTAGTTAAGTGCTACAAGGGTCTTAAAATGACCTTCCGCATTCAAATTTCGAGGGAAAAATAACGGTTCACCGAAAGCGTTCTCGGATTACGGTGCAGCTTATACACAGTAAGTGATTATTAAGCCCATTGTGATGCAGTAAATCGCTCTTCGCGGTTTTGTCAATTCATCATTAATAGCTGTTGTACGGTGGATAGGGATTTCTGTTTAACGGAAGAAATTTAGTGGAAAAGGAACCAGGCCAAATGAGAAATTATGTTTACTTTAGTTGATCAGTTTTGCACGAAGAGAGAGAGAGACGAAGCAAGAAAACGGTCAGTAACAAAGAGATAAAGTTGGATTTTACATCATTTCATCAAAAGATGACTAACAATTTGCCATGCAGAGCAATCCAGAGGTGTAGTTCTAGAATTGAAAAACATGATAGAGAGAGAGAAAAAATGGTGGAATCAGAGTTTTTAATCTCGAAGACAGTGGATAGCATTTTCCAGCACACAGAAGAAAATAGTAGGAACAAATCTCATTGTGAGTGCAACCAGATGGGAAATGCGCATCAGTGGTAATATCAGATTTCCTGAATATTAGCGGTGTAACAACTTATATCACCAAATACTTAGCGAATTTTGAATTGGATAATGACTACTACTAATGGAAACTAAGGTGAATCTAATAAATAAGGTATAAAGATAGGAAAACATTTCGAACTACGAATGTCACTTTTCCAAGAAGCAGCATAGATTGTAGACGAGGACACTTTACAGTTCCTGAGACAGATGGAAGGACAGGTGGTAAATGGAAAAGCAGATTGCCCAAGCACGTTGACGTTAGATTGATGTGGATTAGCAGTATTGTTGTCGGAAACCGGGGGGAGGCCTTGAAATAAACGAATAAGAATGCCGAATGCTGCAGGTGAAAGTGATAAAAAAAAACATAAGCGATTAGAAGATAACGGCCAGCAGCTGATCAACCAGAAGTTTCTATCTGCTCAAGAACAATGCCAGTGATTGACGCGGGATGACGTTAACCGTGACTGCAGACTGTGTGCCCCCGGGATGAGATCGCGGGAGAGATTAGCAGCCTGACAACTGAATGCTTGGATATAAGCAAAGAATTGTTGCTGTGTGAGACAGGTTTTTCTAGTGGCAGAGGATTTGGACATTGCCTGCTGGCCTTTGCTGGAAGCAGGTGTTATACTCGTTATCTTTACTTAATTAAAAAGTTATTATCAATCATTTTGGAATGGTCCAAGAAAAGCCAGTCATTAAAAGTTTCAAGTAAAAGCTTTACACTTTTTATAACACAAATGGCATGAAGAAATCAAAACCAGCCAGAAGGTAGTAAAACAACAAAGGACCCTAAAATACGCAAATAATAATGATGAGAAATAGCACAATAGTTCAAGATCACTAGAACTGACCGGAAACTACTGATAACATTTCAAACTGTTTCTTGACTTTCGTTGCATTGATTAATAGTTGGTCATATTATCAGTAAAGTATGGTAATTGCACAACAAACTGCTGACTTCCATGACTCAGATCTTCTCGGAGATTCGTTAACCTTAAACAGTCTAATGATGCTTTCGGGGTACATTTTAGTATTTAATTAATATATCTAGTAGCAATACACCCATACGCATACATTCATGCAAGGATGCACACATACACACACACATATATATATATATATATATATATATATATATATATATATATATATATATATATATACATATACATATATTTATACTTATACATATACATATACTTATACATATACATATACATACACATACACATACACATACACATACACACACACGCACATACATATACCAACACATACACATCCATCCATCTATCCATCCATACACACACGCACACACACACTTATATATACATACACGCGCACGCACGCAGGCACACGCACACGTGCGCACACATGCACACACACACAAACACGTACACACAAACACACACACACTCACACACCTATATATACATACACGCGCACGCACGCAGGCACACGTACACGTACATACACACACACACCTATATATACATACACGCGCACGCACGCAGGCACACGCACATGCGCGCACACACACACACACACACACACACACACACACATACACAGATACACACACACACACACACACACACACACACACACACACACACACACACACACACACACACACACACACACACACACACACACACACACACACACACACACACACACACCATAGGATTATCATCACACCATCTGACATTCATAATTATACCTCTGTTAATAAAATATGTATACGCAATGAAAACGAAAGCCCAGCCGTGGCACAACGGCATTATAACGCACCTACACGCGCACTTTCATCGCAGTGATTTGATGGCAGATGAAATAATTGAACAGGAAATGAGATCTATCAGAAGTATCCTCATGAGCTGCCACAGTGTTGCCAACGGCGTCGCGTCGGAAAGGTCCTTCGTTGTTTTGGTTCTGGCTATAGTGACGGGTTGCGAGACCCCTAAAAAGCCTAGAAAGGTCCCTACGGCCGTAATTTATGAACAAAACTGTAATATCCAGCCTTGGAATGTCCCCGTGAGACACGGAGACGTGGAGGAACACTCCAGGATTTCTCTGATGAGATAAGGAGGCCGCGAAATCAGACGTAGGAGAGGAGGAAGTGCATTCTGTGAGGGAGTCTGCTTGTTCCGCGTTTGGTGTCTGGGAATCGGAGACTGTGACAGGTGTGTGCTGTGTGTGGCCTTGGCTCTCTTGGCCACTGTGGACATGGCATGGGCATTTGGTTGTGCAGGGGGCTGAGAGCAGGTCTCTTATGTGCTCATTTGGGCTTGGTAAGATGTGTGTGTGTGTAGGGATCCCATGGTCTCGTGCTGATTATTGTTGACAAACTAGGGAGATTGGTTAGCCCCTAAAGAGGTACTGTCTGAAATTCTGATGCAGCTATGCAGTAAATAATCAATTTCATCTACTGTAGTTCAATCCGTGTCAAAGGGCAAATTTTATTTCTGGAATCTACAGGTCAAAATCTACTTGTTGAGACACATTGGTCCAGGTTGCTGATGTCTTTACCTGAACAGGACTAAATGTAGTATGCACGTCTGTTAGGAGGTAATTGCTTGGTAATTCTATGTAAAAGCTGTTTGTCACTGTTACAAAGAAAAAGAAAGTGAATGGTTATTAACCCATTCTGGACAGGGTCCTTAACTCATTCACGCCGGGGCCATTCCGGCTTTGCACGGTCGCTATACCGAGGTTTTCGAACGCATCATCCGTACACTTCGAGATTCTCGGGCGCACGGGCCGCGAGCCTGGGCTGCCCGCTCGCTCACCCCGAGCGCCGGCCTTGGCCAGATATCTCGTTGGCGGCGTCGGACGCGAAAATGGGAAATGTTTTCTCTGGGCAGCGCAGACTAGCCTAATTAATATGTTCTTATAAATCCATCACAAAAAAAGGGGTTAGGCTGACTTTAGAACCATTACTGCCATAATACTCATGACTGTGTGCACTCCAATTGAGAATAGATTCCGATGTCATGTCGTGTATGCATGGTCATCCGTCTTTTAGGCCTAATTGGTGCTGGCATGCATGTCATGACACCCGTCAGCAATGCGTTAACCCATTGCAGATGATTTGTTTTCCCACTCCCCTGGATGGGCACGAGCGACCTGTGAGGCACTCTAAATGGGTTTTATTTCAGCATGAGGAAACTCACATGACATATGACAACTTTTTGCACTCTCTTCCATTCACTTGATATAATACTAGAGCATTATTTGTGTTTATGTCTTTTTGTGCTTTACTGTATTGTGAGACTTATATGTACCATATGACAGGCTTTTTCTATGTTGCAGTATCTAAAATTATACTATAGGGTCCGTTATGTTCTTTACATTCGGTGTGAAAAAAGTATTACTGTTTTATAGGAGGGCAAAGAGCAACTTTATTTTTTTCATGTGTGTGTACTTTCATGAACAAATATGAAGGAAATACCAACCACAGCAAGATTACATGAAGAGATGGGGAAGAGGAAGTAAATCTGTGTTTAAGACTGCAAGTGCCACAGCAAAGGCAGACTGGCACAGGGGCATAATGTAGACTCTGGACAGGGTCTGGATCACCTCCTTACTCTGCCTGCCTACATAGCTGTTAACCCTATGACGACGGTGCGTCACTCTCGTGTGACACAGCCAAGCTCCCGATGCCGGGGCGTCATGCTAGTGTGATGATTACAAGGCAATATTGCAATCGCCCGGCATAGGGGTCTTCGCGTAGCGAGTGCCCCGTCGGGAAAGGGTTAATTTAGAGCAGGATGTAAGCATCTTGCTGTGTCATCTCTCTCTGAAGATAGTGATTGCTAGAGACAGTGAATGGGTGCCATTCATGGTGGTGCCATATATGTTTGGGATTCTAGGCTAAACCT
>NW_028234427.1:27945890-27960890 GCF_977035675.1 Penaeus japonicus | reverse complement strand
ACACTCTCAAAACCTCCAAGAAGAGGTCCACACTCTCACTTACATCTGAGGTAACTTCAGGAAAAAAAGTTGACATTCTCTGATTGATTTTATGAATTTAGGATCTTTATTACTTTCCTTTCTCACTGTCTAGTTTTTCTTCTAGCATGTATTGAGAAATTTCCATTTAAGGTTAACCCTTTGATATTCGGTGTCATGTAAATGTGACACGGCAACAAGTATGTAATGCTGGGGGTCAATGCATGTGATGTGATCCCAGCATCTGATCCCAGTTGGAATACACATGTGGTCATGAAGTATTATGACTGTAATAGTGCTAGCTTCAGTGTTGCAGGGTTCCAAAGTCAGCTTAAACCTTGTTTTGTGATCATTTTATGGTAGAATATAATTTAGGGTAGTCTGCACTGCCTGGAAAGTGGAGAAAACATTCTCCCTAAAGCCGCCAGCATTGTAGACCACCCAGTTTGACTACAGATCGGTCGTTACGCACACTATTGGCATTAGGTTAACAGAGGCTTTGCAAAATATATCAGTTAAGATACCACTTTTGCATCATGACTTGAAATAATGTTCTGTCTTCTCTTTAGACACTAGCAGGTTTGGCAGGATTAGAAGAGTTCCACATTATAGACAGCTATGTCCTGGACCTAAACCTCAGTTCCGTAGAGACTGTAAAACCTCTCAGACTTCTGAATATTGTTGGTGAGTTTGTGAATGATATGAAATGTTTTGTGAGAGTAATTTAAGTGAGGTGGAATTGGGTTTTATTTAATTTGGATTAATATAAAGTAGAAAACCATTGGTCAGAGATGAGCCTTAATGACTGCATTTGACACAAGACACTTTTGCTGTTGTGCAGGTGGGGGCCTGAACTGCACCAAGGACAAGCTGTGGATGCTGGAGTGGATGGAGGCAGGGCGAGCAAACATCACAAATACTACTAGGTGTTTTGTGGCAAGCTCAGGAGAAATGACTCTCTTCTCCACTCGCTACAGTTTCAATGACCACCAGTTTTTGATCTGCATGCAATATGTGAAGGTGGGTGAGGAAATTGAGTTACTAGGTTGTAGGGTCCAGTAATTTCTTTAAAATATCTTTTCGTCTTTTCAGGAACTAGAAACCTGATTTGGACATTTTTTCTGTTATTATTTTTATGTCACATTATCTATTTGTTGGATCAATAGTTACACATGCTTTCATTAATAGAGTTGTATAAAAGATAACTATAACCAAAGCTTGAAGTAGTTTTACAAAGCTCAAATGCCTTTCCTTAGGAGACAGAGCGTGATTGCCCAAAGAAGTGCCAGTGCAACGTCCAAGGCTTCAAGGAGAGTCACTACCCAATAATACACTTGATTTGTGAGAGAGTTGGCCTCACCCATCTGCCTGAGGTCATCCCAAGATGTACAACACGCATGCAGTTTGGGTGGAACAATGTGAGTACAGCACAACAATAAAGCTGTTTTCATATTGAAAATGAGGTCCAGTGTCTTTTTTAGTTGGAATAGTGTGGATGGGCATTTTGTTTAGAATAGTGACAAATTAGTATTTATATGTATTTTCCAGTATTTGATTGAGGCAATACAGTCAAAATTCTGTTTTAAGTATTTCAGTTAAATTAAGCTATGCCACAACCATTTCCAGATCACAGATATCAATACACTCTTCACCAATGAGAACTATCGGAGGATGGACTCGATTCTCTTGAACAACAACCAGATTTCTTATGTCAACGGAGATCTCTTCTATAACTACATTAAGGACAGACCACTTGATGTTTACATCAATCTTGCTAGCAATAAGTTGACAACAGTAAGTGATTTATTATTTGTAGTGCATACACATATATTTCTCTTGCCGTAAGTTGATCATATTTGATGATTATTGATAATAAAAACTGAGTTACTTTGCAGCTGCCAATCAAGGAAATAAACAAGATTTATGAGGAAGCGCGGAAGACATCGCAGCTCTATTACCCAAACTTCAACCTAGCAGACAATCCCTGGAACTGTGACAATTGCTCCTTCTTACCAGAGTTCCAGGTGAGGCTCTTTGGTTGTGGGGCAGGAAGCAGACACATCTTTCAAAGATAGGGTTTCATATATTATTTTAAATATCGTATTATTGTCGTATTTTTATACACATTCCTCATTTGCAGCCACTCATCTTTGTCTTCCTCACAGGAACTGGTGTACTACCAGAGCACAATGCTTACTGATTACCATGACATCCGTTGCCCGAGTGACAGTGAGCACCATCCCAATAAGCGTCTGGTCATGATTGACGTCAAGTCTCAGTGCTCTTCTGCCCCTCCCCTGCTGCATCCACTTGACATCCTCAATATCACCCTGGCTGTCCTGCTTCTTCTCCTCATCATGAACTTCCTCCACAACTTCTACCAGTACAGACGCCATGGGAAGCTGCCCTGGATCATCATCCGGATGCCATGCTGCTGAGTGAAGCCCTCTCCCAGGCAAATGACTTGGCTTGAAGGCAGATTTAAAGGGTTGTTAGTGCATCTAGTTATTCCTTCTCTTTCATTCTTTCTTATTTTGTGTTCGTAGGTTAATGATTAAGCCAACACTAGGAGGGTGACATTAGTTGATGTTGCAGCCAGCCTCTATGTCAGCTGCAACAATGGGAGTCTGGGGTTGGCCTAAATCTTGTTCTTTAGGGCATTCTATGTGTTCATAGTATTGCAGAATGAGAGGGAATGCATTGGCCATGTTGCTGTCACTGCAGACTTATGAAAATGATGTGGAATTTGAGTTCATGAAATGTACCTGAGATGAAGAGTTTACAGCAAATAATATAGTTTATTCAAATATTGTTTATGTGGTTGCTTTTACAAATTTTATGCTGCAACAAACAAGAAAATAGTTGTAAATTTGACAGCTTGTCCATTAACCCATTCACGCCAATTGACATCATATCATGTGATCAGGAATTATGTCATAAAATGTGATGTAACTTTAAAAAAAAAAATGACCACAGAAAACTCTGTAATACTGATGATGTCATGGTAATTTTTGCTTCTGATTAGTTGAATGAAAAGATCTGAGCCAAAAAACTATTGTAAAATCAAAAGTGATTGGCCAAGAAATTTTTTAAAATTAAAAATTACTTATGTAATACTATTTCCAATTCGTTCCAATTCGGCAATTACCCGTTATATCATGTCACATCATATCACAAGGTACATGTACATATGTACATGTATGATTGTGTAAATAATCTTTTTGTTTATGGGGAAAAACGAAAGTGTAAAACATCTTTTTTGATATCCCACTGAAAGAAATTTTCCACTTTTCAATATTTTTTGGCAATATTTTTATATGACTTTACATTGTATGTAGATGCAATCATACAAACCATAAGAATAGGACAGGTGAAAAATACTCTGAGAGGTTCAGCATGGACTTCTGCAGTGTGAAAACACCTTAGAACATAGTGTTGTGCACTTGATATCTTCCAGGAAGAAGCAGGAGTAAGCAAAAATACACCCCGTGAATGGGTTAAGTGGCTTTGTCTCGTGCTTAGTAGATGGTATCTTTTGTATGGTTAAGGTACCTCAGCAAATATTGGTGCTGTTTGTTTGTTTTATGATTGTATTTTTGCTGTATTTTATAGATTTATTGTTATATAATGTAGCATGCTGCTTTTTTTTTCATATTTACAATTCAAGTATTTCCAGTTTGGCACTTCCCAATCGAGCGGCTATTACTGTGTTGTGATCATATGATCATCTATAGCAGTTATTATTATATTATATGTTGAATAAGGGAATGCAGGGATCCACAGTCATAACTGTGATAGATAGCTGATAGTGAACTTTAAAGAAAGAGTTAGTTATGTTTCTGTAACAAGTGGAAAGACAAATTGAGTGGCTATTACTTTGTTGTGATCATATGATCATCTATAGCAGTTATTATTATATTATACATTAAATAAAGGAATGCAGGGATCCACAGTCATAATGTGATAGATAGCTGATAGTGAACTTTAAAGAAAGAGTTAGTTATGATTCTGTAACAAGTGGAAAGACAAAATACAATAAATAAAACCACTGAGTTAAGATTTTGATGAGTCATCACATAATTGTGCTAAATGCACCATGTGTAATTTGAAGGTGATTTTAGCATAGTGATTGGTTCTTGACTCCTAGAATATAGAGATGGTGGCTACTATGTATTATTTGTATATCAAAATCCTATGAAAAAATATTTTTGTAATAATATACAGATGCACAAATATTCACAAACAGAGGTTTGTATACATACACAAAATAAAAGGGTGCAGAGAAATAAAAAAATAGTTGTTGATGCCAGTACATTTTTAAATACTGCTAACACTACCATCACTACAGATAAGTACATGGTAGTTTTGGGACCTTTTTCCTAGTCTTAGCAGTAAGCAGTACTTTTTGGTATATTAATAAAATATTCAAAGATCATTTAAATGTAATGAATTTTTGTAGTGTAGTGCATTGTTGTCAGTATAGTGGAGTGTAGCTAGCTGAGCATGGTGTCAGCAGCAAGGGTGGTGTAAATGTCCTTACTGTTCTTTTCTTATGCAATGTTTTTTGCTCAATGTTTCTAAATAACTGAATATTGTCTTTACAAATGAGTTCTTCTAATTGCTAACAAAGACTGTTACAACCCGATTGGCTCATTCAAGAAAATTATCTCAGTCATATTAAAAATCACATTACATGTCAGTGTATGGTACTGTCACCCCTCCATAATAACACCTGTTCCGATTTTGTATTTTACAAAAAAAACAAAACAAAAAAAATGAACTGAGAAATCCATTTAATCTTTACAAGTTGATTTTCTTTCCATTGTTTATGGTAACTTTGAAAATTATATAATGAAAGTATTCAATTATGCAATTGATTTCACAAAAAGTAAAATACTGCTATTGGTGGTACTTTAAGTATATAGTAGTGCTAAAATTATTTTTGTCCTGTGCTGATACCACATGCAGCTTTGCTTGTATGATGCTTTCAAGTTAATTAAGTGTGCAAGGAATACTCCACCAATGACCCTAGCTATTTACGTAGGATAAAATCAGGCAGCCACTTTAGACTGTAGTAGAAAAGTATTTGGGAATTTATGCAAGGAATGGTTATGCTTTTTACACTGGGCCAGTCTGGGCACTGAATAAATGCATGCAGCCATTGCAGTCTACTATTTTTTTGCCAGGGATAATGGAGCTTTTTTTGGTATTCCTACAAGTGGGTTTCAAGGAATGTGCTACTGTTAGGTAGTCCGGAAAATATACACTATACACTTGCACATACAGACAAAAAATATTTTTTTCTTTTATTTGTAAATATTTGAGAAGAAATAAAAAGCTATCCTACATATTTTTATAAGGCTGTCATCAAAGGTCATGAATAATTGCCTATGCCAGTTTGTAGGTAAATTCTGTAACTAGAAATTCAAATGTGCTACTCTACCTGTTAAGAGTATACATGAGCTGTTGCACTAGTCAAAGATATTTTTTGCTAAAGGGCATTTGTGTTTCTAGATCCTTTGTACAGGGACTGCTTTGGGACTTTGAAATTCTCTCACTCACTCACTCACTCACTCACTCACTCACTCACTCACTCACTCACACACACACACACACACACACACTCACTCACTCACACACTCACTCACTCACACACACACACACACACACACACACACACACACACACACACACACACACACACACACACACACACACACACACACACACACACACACACACAAAATCAAGTTGCCGACCTCTTGCTCTAAAGTACCGCAGATGAAGGATGTGCAGGCAGAAAGAGAGGAGGAAGGTGACTCAAACCAATGCCCAATGTCTACAATGTGGCCCTGTGCCAGTAGGGATGTCTAGTACTGTGGCACTCATAGTCATAAGCACAAGTTTCTTTCCTCTTCCCTACCTCTTCATGTTATCGTCATTGTGGATGGTTATATGTTTTGTGTTCATTGATGCCAGCACACAAATACAAAAAAATAATTTTGCATTTTGTCCTCCTCTAAAATAGCAATACTTCTATCACACATAGTATAAAGAAAAAATCAGCTGATATGGACCTTACACTGCAGAATTGATAGAGCATGTGATAGGACAGATATAGCAGTAAAACACAAACAAAACACAAAAATAGCTCTAGCTCTACAATGAGTTTCTAAAAGAGAGTGGGAAAAGTCAAAGTCATGTTGTGTGAAGCTGCCTCACTCTGAAATAAAACCCATCCTGGAGCCTGGGTAAGCAAATCTATCCCCGTTGTAAATGGGTTAAGGAAAAATAGGAACAGACACTAAGTTCATTGAACAGATATAAAAAAATAAAAAATAAAAATAAAAGCAAGAAAAACATTTTCTCTCTCTCTATATATATATATATATATTTGCATTTGTTACATTTTCTACTTTGTTTTGCTCATTGTTTAGTGTTCTCTTTACCAAAATATAATTATTTTCTGATTGTGCTAGTGGAAGAGAAAGGTTTGTAGGTATTATATCAGTGTCTGGTTCAATTGGGCCTTTGCCCAGGGTAATGCTGCTGCTGATCTGTGAGCTAAAGTAGGCTTCAACTGCTTGGAATCTGAGGAGTGTATTATTACTGCTTCAGGAATTTTACATGTTTTACTGGATAACTTTATTTATAGTATATCAGCATGATATGAAGTTTTATTGTTTTGTAAAACAGTCTGTGTACTATAAAAGATTTTGGATAAACATTTAGGATGAATAAAACAGGGTTTTTCATTAAAATTTCATTTATTAATTTCTGTGTTTGTACACTGTTTAGTGCCCACACTTGGTGCACAACACATGTAAGTATTGACAACTGAGCTTATATTCCTTAATTAATTTTACCAGATTGAGCAGTTCCTGGGCAACGGAGTTTAGCCAATATATGTTTATTTGATGGTTTGCTTTTGGTTTAAGTAATCTTCCAAACATGTAAATTGGAAAACAGTTTGGGTGCACAGGTATTGCACAAGCTTTGAATATAGTTTAAGGTCTCTTTAACGACAGTTTTGAAACCTGAACTGGGCCATATACTTTTTAGATTTTTAAAGATCAGTTATTACCAGCATTGCATTGCAGTTGCTGTTAGGTATACCTGTTAACCAGGGCAGAAGGCAGGAGTTGCTTTGTTGTGATTTTTTCGATATAGATCTGAACTTTCCCATCCTTTATGGGTTAAGTGCATTTTAAAGATTGAAGTTAGTATTTAGACAAATAAATCTTTAAGTGCTTGTTCAATATTTTTTATTAAGTTTTGTTTTTGTCCTTTATGTGAAAAATAAACTGTTGTATAGTTTATGCATCAGAGAAAAAATAAAACATTTGCTTACTAGTGGTTTCACCTCAACCCTTATTGCACATACTGATGTGCAATAATCTACCCATGAGTTCAAGTTGCAGATTAAAGCTTACACTTTTGTCAGCAAGGGTTACACATTATTATATCTGTATGATACTGTGAATATTTAGTGTTTCTTTTCAAATGTGATGATTGATTCTGATACCATTCTACCAATAAAGATATGAAAAACCTATTCAATCCTCTTGTAAGGAAGGATAAGACTAATTATAAACACTTTATTGACCACAAGGGAAGAAGAGTGGAAATAGCAAAGGCCATTAACCTGTAAGTATACATTCCTTTGCTCATTACTTACTTATTCTGTTCTCTTCGGTTATAGTGGTCACATCCATTTGATGAATATTAATTTACAAGAGTACAATTTATCTGATATCCCCTTGAGATTCTACAAAAAAAGGTTTGCATTTACAAAGAATGAAAGTAGAAAAAATTTGGTTAGTAATATAGGTATTCCTTGGATAGAACTCTCATAACAGGAATTATGGGTATATAGCAGGGGCTCCTGTGCCTGTCATTTGGTATTAATTTGCCTCTGCATCCTTAAAAGTGAACAGCTTTCCACTTGTAATGCTTTTTCCACATAATGAGACAATATTAATTTTTAAGATATTTATTTTCCTTTTACAGATTTCCACTGTCATGAAAATGAAGCTCAGATGGTAATGAAATTCTGACAAAAACTTAAATTTGTCTTTTCCTGGTAACAATATTGGTATGACTGTTCAAGAAAGAATTTGACAAAGACAAAATTTCCATATTGGAATACTGTAAAAAGCTGTACTGAAATTACTCAGGCTTTTATACCAAAAGGTGAAAATGCTAAATGGTGAATATTTTCATACACTCAACATTTGCATCACAAAATAAAAGTGTTATGTAGTAAAGGTAGTTTACTGATGCCTAGCTCAAAAACACAAAATTGAAAGAAATTGACATAGCATAAAGAAATCATTTAAATTTAAAATTTTTAGAAAAATAATTTTGTTTCATCTGTTAGAAATGTCACATTTTATTAAGTTTTATTTACTGGGTGAAAATTGCGGCATAATATTTGGGGAACTCTTTAGCACATTACAATATCTTTCGCATGCTTTTGTAAATAAAGCAAAAATGACTTGAAATGAGTACCAATTAATGACAACTAGCAAGTTGATCCCCTGATGTGTCTTTGCCTTTGTATGCATGTCTTCTCTATGCTCTGATCTGGGTGTTACTCGGGACTAATGACCCTATAACTTGGAGGAAACCTAAAACATGCAGACAGAAAATATTGTTATATATGTTTTATCAATTTATGGAAAAAAATATATAGATACATTTAAACATAGGTAACAAAATAAAAATGTAAAACTATAAAAAAGGAATGGAACAGAGAAAATAAAGAAGAGTAGTCACTTAAATTACCCAGTATGAAATAATTATCATTAACAACAAATAATAACTAATAACTACTTAGAGTCAAATACAAAGGAAAAATACTATAAAACCCTTGTAAAATATAATTTTTTCATTCCAATAAAAAAAAAAATAAAAGAGACAGACTTGAGAAAGCTAGTAAAAGAGTGCAGTGACCGAGGCAAGACAGATATTCAAATAAACAGGATAAAAGAATTACAAGTGCATGCAAAATTACATACTAGAGGTGGTCTCTATGACACCTTCGTGGGTACCTTGATCAGGATGGTCTTAATCTCCAGGTATTCTGCCAAACCATCTTCACCTCTGGAACGAGACAGGACATTGTGCAACTAAAAATAATAATGACGAGAGGTATACAACTACAAACATTTACAGAAGTAAAACTTTTAGACAAAATATGATATTAGTGAATGACAAAAACTCTTCTGTGTTTGGAACATTGGCAGAAAATACACTATGCAAAATAGGTTTGCTGAGAAATGACAACAGGTTTAAAATCCGCTTGGATTTTATTCTTAGGTCTGAAAATTAATTTCAGGAGGATTTCAAGGATTTTGCCAACTATTAAAAATTCTTTCAAGTACCCCTGGCAAGATTAGATAGCTATAGCACAAAAGGAAAAACAATCTCGACTGCCTCAAGCAAAGAACCTATCCTCAGACTTACAGTTCCCTGCCATGACCAGACTGCTTGTATCCTCCAAATGGTGTCTGTGGCAGACACAAGTCATAGCAGTTCACCCTGGAAATATAAAGATTATTGAACCTAAAATGTATAATAGAATCTAGGAATGGAAAACATGATTAAGCAACTTCAGTAAAAACTTTGTGGATATTTTTGAAATTTGAACCAAATTAAAAATAATAGAAATTCATAACAATGTAATACCAGTAAAATATTTTTTTTCTGGATTTCCTTTTCAGATATTCTTGCAAACGACCAATATATCCTAATCGCCCCTCAGTTTTAAACTCTTTAAATTTATCTATTTTCAGTGCACATAAAATAAATGAAAAAAAGTGTTTCACTCCATAACACAAAGACTGCAAATAAACTTACCAAACAGAACCAGCTCTCACAGTCTGAGCATAAGTCAGGGCCTTATTGATATCACGAGTGACAATTCCAGAAGCCAGGCCATAATTTGTATCATTGGATCGCTCTATGGCTTCATCCAAGGTCTTGAACTTCAGAATGACTTGCACAGGTCCAAAGATCTATGAAATGAGCAAAGAAGAAAAACAAAAGATCAGTAAAAGAGTAGGAGGAAGAGACATGTATTATAGCAAATGTAAAATTAAAAGAAAAACTCCTTTCATCATTAGATAACAATATCATTTTGTTATTCTTGCTAATTCATTAATAAACAGAGTGCTGTACTATACCTCCTCCCTGGCAATGGTCATGTTGTCTGTGACATTAGAAAACACTGTTGGCTGAACAAAGTAGCCTTTGTTCCCCAGGCGAGCACCTCCACATTCTAGCTTGGCACCCTCTGCTTTGCCCTTCTCTATGTATCCAAGAATGCGTTCCATCTGCAGTTTGCTCACCTGAGAGAAATAACAAATAAATTAAACAGCTGCTTAGAGCTTTTCAATTTTGTTTCAAAACAAATCTAACTTTAGACAAGAGTCAAACCTGTGGTCCCTGAAGTGTTTCTTCATTAAATGGGTCTCCAACAGGGCGCTTCTGGGCTAGCTTCACTGCTCGCTTCACAAATTCATCATAGATGGACTCATGCACAAAAGTCCTCGAACCAGCACAGCAGTTCTGGCCATGGTTGCCAAACATTGCTGAGTGGCACAAATCTGCTGCCTCATCCACTGTGAGCAGAACATAGTAATAATTATGAAGACAATAAAATATGTATCTATATGGGAGAGAAAGAATAAAAAATGATCATCTGAACATAAATAATTTACACCTTGTTCCCTGTAGATTAGAGGGTGCTGTTCAATATTTTCATGATAAAGAGTGCCAAAAAAAGAAAAAAGAAGAAAAAGAAGATGATTTGACTTACAATCTCCACAGTCTTCACATACAACAACAGGACTCTTCCCTCCAAGCTCCATGGTGACACGCTTTAGGTTGGATTGTCCAGCAGCCTCCAAGATACGTCGACCAATCAGAGTGGAGCCAGTAAATGCCACCTGCATTAATTAGTGTGTAAAATTATCTAAAGGATAATGGAAAAACATTTTTTTGAGACCCACTTTTAAAAAATCCCTCTATCTAATATATCTTAATATTGCCTGAACTCCATTCCCATATGCATGTATCATGTTACTTACTTTATCAATGTCAGGATGATGAGCAACTGCATGTCCTGCTGAGGCTCCAAAACCAGGAACAATGTTGATGACACCTGGAGGAAATCCAGCCTGGAAGTATACAAAAGAGATCAATGAAAGTCAGTATATAGTTGTTAGCACTTCTTTTAGATGTTCAACTAGAAAGGGTTATGATTAGATAATCAAGTTACAAACACTTTTTTCAAGTGTTCAAAGTGGAAAGGTAAAGTTATATATATATAAAGCTTTACTTGAAAAACAACTAGTTTTTCCCATCATCTTCATTTTAACCTCATAAGCAAGAATCTACTTCTACAATAACTTCAAAGGAACTTTTCAGAAAGCAAAATCACATGATTACAAATGGTGTTTACCTCACCTCCTTAGCCAGAGCTCCTAGATAAAGGGAGCTGATTGGCGTCAGTTCAGCTGGCTTCAGGACAATGGTGCAGCCAGCAGCAAGAGCTGGACCCCATTTCCATGCAATCATCATCACAGGGTAGTTCCAGGGGATAATCTGGCCCACTACACCCACTGGCTCCTTCCTTGTCATGCACAGGAACTCACCATCTATGGGACCAGAATTCATCAACATTAACATTTTATATCCATTTTTTTTCACTCAATTTCACACAATGTAAATACTTAATTAAAGAGCAACTACACACAACTTAATCACCACAGTATCTGATTCCAACATATGCTCACTACCAACTACAGTTTACCGATTGTGCACTCTTTATACATACAATAATATGCTGACTTCACAACAAACTGCACTTACCACAAGGAACAGTGTCTCCATGGATCTTGTCACACCAACCAGCATAGTAACGGATGGTCTTCACACTGTATTCAAGGTCACACATGGCCTCAGTAAAGGGTTTGCCATTGTCCAGAGTATCTATGCTGGCCAAATAATTCATGTCGCGCTCTAGCAGGTCACACAACTGTAATATATGGTTAAGAGTCTACAGCTGCATCTAGAACTTTAAGTTTTACATACACTGGCAGTCACACTGCACAAATACTAAAACTGGTCTCTTAAAAATGAGAGTGGACTACGAAAAATGGATGCAACACTTTAACATTTACCAACCCATAGCACTTTAAGCAATCCTTTCTAAAGCTTTGTAAAATGGCACAACAGAAACAAGTGACAATTTCTTTAAATTCATACTGAAAAAAATCCTGTACATAACCAAAGAAATATTTAATAAAATGTTTTGTCTGAGTATTGCTTTGGTACTTTGTATGCATCAAGAATAAGAATGAGGTAAAGAGAGAAGCAGGCTTGCCTTGTGCATGAGGAGGCCACGCTGGGAGGCATCCATTGTCCTCCAGGGGGCAGTGCGCTTAAAGGCCGCTCGGGCCGCAGTCACGGCTGCATCAACATCTGCCTGAAAGGTAAAAGTAACTCTAACATATTCTTGCCTTTAACAGTTGTGATAATGTAAGAATGTGGAAATCAAATACATACACCCTTCTACAACTTAAAAAGGGCTATATAAATATGCTCAAAATAAATAATACATCAGAATAAAACAATGCATATTACAATCACATTTCCCTAAAACCCTTTCCATGCAACCCACATTAGACAAAAGATTTAAAGGACAGATGGCACACTTTTGACACTCACCTCCTCACCCTGAGCTATCTGGCAGATGGTTTCCTCTGTGGAAGGGTTGATGACAGGAAAAGTCTTGCCATTCTTTGCATCCACAAACTCATTATTGATGAAAAGCTGTAACAAAAACAAGGGGAATGTGAGTTATATTAATGTTCTGTGCATGTGACTATGTATTACAAAATTTCCTCAATGGACTTATGATAACAATCAGACAATATCTATGATCATGTCATAACAGCAAATAATCACTGATGTTCTAAGTGGCACTGAAGGTTATTACTGGTATATATTTAACATAATCTTGTATGAGAGTTCTCAATACCTTACAGTATTAAATAAAAACACAAAAAAACTCAAGTACATATATTGTCAAGATAGAGCTCGGACTAGAAGTCTGTTATCCTCTGGCATGATGATCACTTGAATCCCTGCAAGTACCTTTTTTAATGTCTGACTAAGCCAATATCCTTCAATAGCATAGATTACTTTACATAACAGTGTAATTTCAGTTCCTTACTAATTGTGTAGTGATTATTTTCTGTATCTTCATGTTTTCACATTCCAGAAAATTACCAAAAACATTTTTTTCAATAAACTTAAACATTATTTTCATTAATAAACTTTCAAAAACATAAAACTAATTTTCATATTAAACATTCTTTAATATCTGAGTTTTTTTTTAATCTCTTAGAAAATGTTTTGATAAAGCAAAAATCTATCACAAAGTATCTGCAAGGAAGTTATAGAAGATAGAAAAATAAGAACAAAAAACATTCACAGAAACAGGGGAATAAGGAAGGACAGAAGAGAACAACAAGGAGTGAAGAAAAAGAATGATGATGATGATGATGAGGAGGAGGAGGAGGAATAGAAAGGAAATTAATAAAGTCAAAGAAATAAAGACAAACGAGAAAAGGGAAAGAAAGACAAATCAAAGGAGAAAAGAGGAAGAAAAGCAAAGGAGGAGAGAAGAGAACAGAAAGAAAGAAAAAAACAAATTATACGAGAGGAACAGAAGGGAAGGTAAAGAGGCGACAGAACTTCGATGGCAATATTCATTAATGAAACAATAAATCAAGTAGTAATGATAACAATCTTTATCACTGCAACACATACTGAACTACAATGAATATGCCACTTGCAACAACACCAACAAGTAATGGAGATGCGGCAAGGAGAGCCATGCTGAACCTTCCCTTGGCAACAAGAACTTAGGACGCCATAAGGAAACACATTATTAAATTTTCTTTTTTTCTCTCTCTCTCTTTCAGAATAAGGGTTATATAATATAGAGCGAGTGTTCATTAAAATCATAGCTCTGTTAAATCGGAAATGAAAGTTTCCCTGTATGACATTGCTTCTTCCGTTGTAAAAATTAAGTTTAGTTAGGCAACTCTTAATAGATAATAAAATCACTTACCAAACCTATCAGACAGTTAACACCACAATGACAACGATAATAATATTGAACAAACGTAATAACACATAACGAACCTTAGTATATTTGATATCTGGATTTCTAATTGCCATTTTGAGTTGAACGAGTGAAAAAAATGCAAAGAAAGACGGAGAACTCCTCACACGTCGAAGTCCCGAGTAACACTGACGACCAAGATATCCGACGCCGGTGGCCTTGCCATGCCGGCTAGTTCTCTTGTGTTTGTTATCGTACAAGTCACAGGAAGATTCCCAGTGCCTTCCTATATACAGGTTTTTGTTATTAATGCTCATGTGTATAATTCTTGCATGTTGTGTATAACAATTCTTCCTCTATGACTTTTCAAATTACTTGATCACATGTTTCTGAACTTCCATCATGAAGGTCTGAATATATTTTTCAGAAGTATTTTGAAAGTAAAAAATGTTGTAATAATGGCTATGATGTTAGCATTGGCTGTAGTAATTTCATCAGCATTATTATCATTAACAATTTGTTACTATTAGTGGTAGAAATGGTAGTAGTTGTAATAATACTAGGAGTAGTTGTAGCAGTATCATTACCTGTTATTATTATCATTATCATGACTATATTGTTGTTGTCATTGTTATCATAATGATAATGATAATAATAATAATAATTGTTGTTACTGTTGTTGTCAATATTATTGTTGCTGTGGTTGCATTTTAGCAACACGTAAATAACAAGGCAAAAAATAAGAATAGTTTTTTCTCAAGAAAAATCGACAGGTTGGCCTGAAAATGGATAAACCTTAGCAACTTTGCGTGTGGCTGAGTTTGAAAAGGACTAATTGGCAA
>NW_028234427.1:27928390-27940890 GCF_977035675.1 Penaeus japonicus | reverse complement strand
TGAAATAATAAATTTTATTGAAAACCAACGTTCAAATGTCTTTTAAATGACTGGCATTACTTTTGACGCCTAGAAATTCTTACCAAGTTAGCCTGAGTGTCTATCAGCCATGCAGACGAAAAAGGGACAGAAAAATATGCTGATAGACTACTAACTAGAAAAATATATAGACAGACGAGCAAATATATTAAGTATGGTGTTCAGTATGTAATGGAATAGGTTTAAAATGCAGTGATATAGACAACTTTTCCTAAGATAAATTAATGTTGTAATGTACAAAAGAGTTGCAGTAAAACTGAATATCTTGGTTACTTATTCACAGACTGATATATAACAGTAATGTCGCAACATATGCAATGTATTGTTGCGAATGTGTGTCTTATATCTATACACCAGTTGTGAAAGTATTTTTCGGGGCCTACTGCACACCACTACACAATGTGTTCACCTTTAGTGCAACTATAGGAAATATAGGGGGTTTTGGTGACATATTAGTAATAATGCGATAAGGATGCTATAGGACATTATATCTAGATATTTTAAAGTATGGCAAATGTTCGCAGAATTCCATGCACCTGCTAGCCAAAAGTTGTTTATTTGTTGAATTGGGAAGTCCAGTCTGCATTGTAAGGGTATTAGTATATCCAGTTATTACACTCCTTACATCACATGATATTGTCCAACAATGTATTGCCCAACAGTGCAATTTGTATGATGTCTTTTACTGTAGTTACACATTTTTGTTGTACTATGGACCTTGAAGTCTGACAACTTAACCTTGTTGACTTGATTTTGAAAGCACATGATCTATCATCTTACTTTTTCAGATTTTACTAAATTATATTATCAAATTATGCCGAAATATGTACCGTAACTAAATGTAAATTAATTTAAGAATAAAACAACAAAATATGATACGCTCGTACAATCCGAGTCTCTTCGCCAATCAGCGCCTCAGAGTGCAGTGACGTCATCACCAGGCATTTGAAATTTGTTTACATGAGATATGTGGCGAGGGAACTGAACCTTGCCTAATGTTTTATCATTTTTGCAACAATATCCTATCATAGTCGCCAAAGATGGAACACGAGAAGGAAAATGCGTGAGTTGCCCAAATTTGTACTTATATTCAGAGGTGATAGTGCATATAATACGTTTACTTAAACAATAAATATAAGCCATGACTGATTGTCAATGAGAATCATAATATTTATGCGAAAAGAGAGCATTCCTATTACTTATAATGACATTTGCTGCTTAATTACTTAGTTATCTAGATGATGGAAGTAACCTCTCCTGTGAGACCCAGTATATAGATATACATTATTAAAAGTAATCAACAGTGAAAATGATATGACTGAGTCAGTCAAGACTGTTATCCATTCATAATGTGTGTTACCCTGTTATTTATTTTTAGTAATTCTACATTAACATATTTGATATTGACGAACTGGTTAAATGTTTTCTACCAAGTTACGGTAGTTTACTTGTAGAAAACAACCATAGGAAGGATAAAGGGTCCCACGGAAGGAGGGCATGATATGTACTAGGAAAGTTGCACATAGACATGAAAAATATACAAATAAATTGTGCAAAACTGCTGCAGACGATAACTCATTTGCAATTTATGTTTTGTCAGAATATACTTGGTGGAAGTTTGTTGGTCTTTAGTCTAAGTTCTGGAGGCTGCGGTTATTGCTTGACACAGTGGTACTCTAATGACCTTCAATATATATATATATATAACTCACTCTTATATCTATACCTATACTTATACCTATACATATACACAGTCTTCAAAACAGAGGATATTCACAGGGTAAATTATCTTGAGCAATAACCCAGTATTACTTTCTCTTACAGAAGGGAGAAACATGTTTCCAGGAGAAATAGCCGCAGGTCATCGGTGAGTTTTTGCATTTCAGAGTGTTTTCATAAAGTTCTTAATGGTATGTTTTGGATTATTGAATTGGCTTGAAATATATGTCAGTCTTTATTATACATATTCAAAGTATATCTATGTTATGGTTCCATTGATCTCCTGAAGTTCCCCAGGTAGTTATTGATTACATACAGGACGAGCTTGTTGATTTCCCAAGAAAATGTGCAATGTTGTATGGTAGAACCTCACTTGACTGGGACCAGACAGAATTGGATAGTTTCTGAATCAATGAAACACTACATCCTTGTATCTCAGCAGACATATTTAGGGGTAATATAACAATAATCCAAATTAACATAGGAGGATTTACCCCTTTAAGTCAGTTGTGGTAGACATGAATGATATGGGGTCAAGTAGTAGTCATGTACACTAATGACCACCAGGCTTAAATCACTGGTCTATACCGTTAAAGCTACTATACCATTGAAGCTATTAGACCATGGAAGCCAGACCAGTGAGGTTCAGTCTTTATATTACTTGCTCTTAAATCTGTTGATTGCAAGATTACTCTTTTTCTTCCCACCCTGTGGAATACAGTTGTCTAATTTCTTTTCCATGTGTTATTTTGCAATTGCAAGCTTGAGGATAATCATTCTGGACGTCAGCTGGTGTTTTTTTTATCCTATTCTTTAAATTTCAGCACACTCTAAAGTTGTTACTCACACTAAGAAGCTCTCTAACCTGAGCTGTTACTCCATGGATTAAGTTATTAAAGTTTGTCTTATCATATACAGTATCAGATTTTGAGTTGGCACTTTTCTTACAGATTCTGAAGGAATCTCCAGGTAGGAAGCCCCTGGTAGCCATGGAAAGCAACCACCATTCCAGACGCTCTCTCAAGAGGGTTTCCTTTGCTGATACCAACACCATCAAGTGAGTTAGTGCTGATCTGTTTATGTATAGAAAGTTAAGACTTCTAAACTCTTTTAAGTCAAGAAGATTATCAGATACCAAATGAAATTCTATACATTCAAGTTTTCTAAAGATAATACCTTTGTATACAGGGAGTTTTTGGCCACTATGGGAGCCAGCACAGAGTGGAACAGCACATATGAGGCTCCTGCAGTTCAGGACTCCTCTGCCTCAATGGATGTCACAACACTTGGCCTCAAGTCTGATGGGTAAATAATAGCATTGCAGTGTAAATATTGTTTTACTAACTAGACTGAATCCTGTATTGTCATTTCTTTATGCATTTATAGTGATTAGAGCAATATTCTGACTGGTTTTTGTTCTTTCAGGTTGGAGGTGAGAGAGGTTTCGCAAGATGATCTGGTAAATATTCCTGTGTTCAACCATCCTGCTTTAGTTTACAGTTTTAGAAATCAGAAAACAAACAGGAAAGGGGGGAAGGGCCAGTTATAAAATTGTAATTGAATTGCCAGTTTAAAATTTTCACTTCCTTTGTAGTAGGTTCCTATGAGATGCTATAGGATGTTGCATTATTAATAATGATATTCCTGTGATCTTCATATTATCTTTAACATTTTTCACTTTGCATATTTCTTGTTTAACCCGTTAACAATGGATGACATGATATTACGTCATGGCCCGACAGGTCTTCCCATCAGGGACACAGTATCTAGGCTTGGCTTTTTGTATGGCCAGCATGCTGGGTGATTATGCATGTAGTGGCTGCCTGCAGTCTAAGCAGGCGAATAGCCTGCAGTGTTAGGCCTGTGCATTTTGAAATACCCCAGCGTTGTATCTAGGCAGAGCCAAATCCACCCCAGCATTATTGGGTTAACAAATTGAATGATAAAGTTCTTGATTAGGAAGTCAGGCATGCCCATTACTTGGCATTACTAACAATCTGTACTCATTATAGGATGATGCTGGCAGTGCGGGTCAGACAAACCTGCAGTTGGAAACTTCAACCTTTCTCAATCAGTTCTTGACTCTCAAGCCAGGATCATCCTCAATTCCTGAACCAGCATCTGAGAAGGAAGATCCTCTCTCTCAGTCCCAGGACAACCTCCGCATGGAGACCTCTACCTTCCTGAACCAGTTTTTGAACATGAATCCTGGCTCAGAAGCAACAACACCTGAGTTGGGATCACATCATCCAGATGAAGAACTAGGGCAGGACATGTTGCTCTCCCAGTCACGGGACAACCCTCCTGTGGAGACCTCAACCTTCCTAAGCCAATTCTTGAACCTGAAACCTGGTTCGTCATCTGAACAGCCCCATGGCTCCCACCACCACAAGGAAAGTGGAAATAACCCTAGTGCCTTCCTCGGCACATTGGATGTGAATCCGTCTGTAGGTGAGTAGTGAGCAGTTGTGAATCAGTATTATGTTTTGTTTTGTTATTGTAGATGATGATGAATAGCTATGTAGTCAAATAAAACCATCTTGCAGCCTTTATAGCTGTAAATATTTAGTAAGATTTATATGGAGTTATTTTGTTTTTCCCATCAAGTTTATGGCTAGTCAGATGGCATTAATTCTTTAACATGCTAAACTCACTTATAATATTGTGATTTTTATAAGATTGGGAATTTGTTTCTCCAAGAAAATGCTGATTTATAGAACTAATTTATATTTTAATGCTCAGAATGAAAAATAAACAAATGGACCAGAAATGTGATCAGAGGGAATGTATTTAACTTGGATATAAAGACCATTTAAACCTTTGTATTTAAAATATGGAATTTATTTTCCCTGTACTAGCCAGTGTGTTTATGTATTTGTATAAACATTCTTGTGAATATATGTAAAGCAATTAATTTTTTTGGTATTTCATTTGCAGGTAAGACTTTGGACCAAGGGACTAGGCTGCCTCAATCTGACCTAACACAGAAAATCTGTGCAGACATGGAAATGACCTGCCCAGCAGGTCAGATGCCAAAGTTCACTGGCAGTGACATGACACAGAAGATCAGTGCAGACATGGAAATAACCTGCCCAGCAGGCCAGATGCCAAAGTTCTCAGGCAGTGACATGACACAGAAGATAAGTGCAGACATGGAAATGACCTGCCCAGCAGGCCAGATGCCAAAGTTCTCAGGCAGTGACATGACACAGAAGATCAGTGCAGACATGGAAATGACCTGCCCAGCAGGCCAGATGCCAAAGTTCACTGTCAGTGACATGACACAGAAGATCTCTGCAGACATGGAAATGACCTGCCCAGCGGGCCAGATGCCAAAGTTCACTGTCAGTGACATGACACAGAAGATCTCAGCAGACATGGAAATGACTTGCCCAGCAGGCCAGATGCCAAAGTTCTCTGGCAGTGACATGACACAGAAGATCTCTGCAGATATGGAAATGACATGTCCAGCAGGCCAGATGCCAAAGTTCTCAGGCAGTGACATGACACAGAAGATCAGTGCAGATATGGAAATGACATGTCCAGCAGGCCAGATGCCAAAGTTCTCTGGCAGTGACATGACACAGAAGATCTCTGCAGACATGGAAATGACCTGCCCAGCAGGCCAGATGCCAAAGTTCTCAGGCAGTGACATGACACAGAAGATCTCTGCAGACATGGAAATGACCTGCCCAGCAGGCCAGATGCCAAAGTTCTCAGGCAGTGACATGACACAGAAGATCTCTGCAGACATGGAAATGACATGTCCAGCAGGCCAGATGCCAAAGTTCTCTGGCAGTGACATGACACAGAAGATCTCTGCAGACATGGAAATGACTTGCCCAGCAGGCCAGATGCCAAAGTTCTCAGGCAGTGACATGACACAGAAGATCTCTGCAGACATGGAAATGACATGTCCAGCAGGCCAAATGCCAAAATTCACAAGCAGTGACGTGACACAGAAAGTCAGTGCAGACATGGAAATGACCTGCCCAGCAGGCCAGATGCCAAAGTTCTCAGGCAGTGACATGACACAGAAGATCAGTGCAGACATGGAAATGACCTGCCCAGCAGGTCAGATGCCAAAGTTCTCTGGCAGTGACATGACACAGAAGATCTCTGCAGACATGGAAATGACTTGCCCAGCAGGCCAGATGCCAAAGTTCTCAGGCAGTGACATGACACAGAAGATCTCTGCAGACATGGAAATGACATGTCCAGCAGGCCAAATGCCAAAATTCACAAGCAGTGACATGACACAGAAAGTCAGTGCAGACATGGAAATGACCTGCCCAGCAGGTCAGATGCCAAAGTTCTCTGGCAGTGACATGACACAGAAGATCAGTGCAGACATGGAAATAACCTGCCCAGCAGGTCAGATGCCAAAATTTACTGGCAGTGACATGACACAGAAGATCTCTGCAGACATGGAAATGACCTGTCCAGCAGGCCAGATGCCAAAATTCACCAGCAGTGACGTGGCACAGAAAATCTCTGCAGATATGGAAATGACATGTCCGGCAGGCCAAATGCCAAAATTCACTAGCAGTGACGTGACACAGAAAATCTCTGCAGATATGGAAATGACATGTCCGGCAGGCCAAATGCCAAAATTCACTAGCAGTGACGTGACACAGAAGATCTCTTCAGATATGGAAATGACATGCCCAGCAGGCCAGATACCAAAGTTGACCAGCAGTGACATGACACAAAAGATCAGTGCAGACATGGAAATGACATGTCCAGCTGGTCAGATGGTCCAGCTAACAAGCAGCAGTGACATAACTCAGAAGCTTTTAACAGACATGGAAATGACTTGTCCAGCTGGCCAGATTCCCAAACTGACTGGTAGTGAAACAGCTCAGGCAGCAAATCTTGGTTTGGAACTAACTGGGCCAGCAGTGGGCAAGAAACGCCGAAAGAGTATTCTTCGGAACACTACAACTTCATATGAGGCAGAAGCTGGCATGCCAAAGGAAGAGAGGACAGTAATGTTTAATTTGGACCCAGAATTCCACAACAGTCTAATCAACAAAACTGACGAAAGGAACGACAAACACTCAAGTGAACACAAAGGCATGATAGGAGATAACAGTAGTGATGCTAAGAGGGTTTCTCTTGTTGGTGAATCCCAGGGAGCAAAGACACTGCCAGTCTTACAGTCTTTCCTACGGGAAGAGGATTCACGTAACATGCAAGTGGAAGGGCAGCAAGCTGAAACCATAACAGCATTAACCAGTGATGGATCTGACATAGGAAATAAAGAGACTGGGAGTTATGTGAAGGGAAGTGGCAAGAGGCTGCAAGGTGTGTCACCAGATGAGTCCTCTCTCAAGGTGTTTCTTAGTGAAGATGGACCCAAACGTTCTCTGTCTGTGACTTCTGTACCCCAAGTTGATGAAGGTAACAAAACCCAGAATATCACCTTGGAATTGAATGTAACTTGCCCGAGCGAAGGAGTACCCAAAGTAAATGACGATGTAAATATGACCTGTCCAGCAGGTCAGATAGCTGAGGTAACTGGGGATTCAACGAAGGCGGAACAGGTTGATCAAGAACTCGGTAAGGAACAACACATTAAAGAAAAGCCATTTGTTTCTATTGGTGAATCTGCCACTCTGGATGAGTCACTGGATGGCATTAACCTGGACTTGGAGAATTCTGGTGACAATGCAGAGACGTGGCTGCACTCAGGACTTGCACCTAAAGGAACGCCCCAAGAGAACTCCCACAATGTGCCAGAGCTGAAGCCAGAATCAAAGAGTCGCAGGAAGTCTTTAGCTGCTGATGCAGTGGACTCCGTTTTACCTATGATGAGCTCATTTATGGAACGTATATCAATGATGAATCATGAACAGTCATTGCTGGAGGAAACAATTCTGAAGGAAATGACACTAGTTGAAGAGCAAAGAAAGGAGATGACACTGCAAACAGAGGACACTAAGGTGACATTGCATTCAGTAGGTGAAATAGAGGATGTGGGGACAACTTCAATTCAAGATGAACTTCATGAACCAGTAGAAATGCAGAAATTGCATGTTAGTGAGAAAATAACTGGGCATCAAACAACTCTTGATGATAGTGAGGGAACAGGAACCTTGAAACTTCACCTCACCAGCTTGGAGCCTACAGCTAATATAATGGCTATAAGGGATATACCACAGACACTTGAAGTGGCTGATACCAGTAGCAAAGAGATCAAAAACACCTTCGTTGAAGAGGACTGTTTGCAGACTTCCAGGAATGCTGAAAGTCATGAGACCCTCAGTAAAAGTCAAACACCAAATCCATTAACAGAAAGGATGACTGAGGACAACATGCAAGTAGAAAATCAGCAAGAAGATGCTGAAGATAAGAACAGAGAGCATGATGTGCATCTGTCTAAAGAAAAGGAGTCAATAATGGCCTCAGAGGAAGTTACAGATGTGTCTTCATGTACAAGCCATTATATTGCCAGACCCACCACAGTCAGGAGATCCACCCCATCTGAGACCATGGCCCAGAACATCCTGACAGTGTCCTTGGAAAATAGTGCACTTCAGATCAACAGCAGCACAATCCAGCATTGTAACATGTCAGCATCACAAAACTTGACTCTTGACAACACCAGCTGGCAGTGTGAGAGTTGTTGTGCCACAGAGCGTTGCATTGTCTTCCAGTCCAAGTGAGTGTCTTGAAACTAGTCACTATGTTTTATATATGTTTCTAGTAACTTTAGAAATTACCTATTATATTGTATCAATATTGGGATTTTTTTTTGGTAAGGTGCTGGTAAAAATGTGTGATGTATCCTAGTAATTTGTTAATGTAGCCTCACAATATGATTTAGTTCAACTGACTTCAAAAAGAATTCTTATGACCTACTTTCTGAGGACAAGAAAATGTATTAGTATGCTACACGTTTGGTCAAGATATATTATGGTGGGATTGGCCAGACATACTGATCTGATCCAGAATAACAAAACATATGCTTATCATTATCTAACTGTGGCTTCCAGTATATGTGGTATTCAAACCTTGCCATCTTATTCTAATTGACAAACACTGACATACGTTAGTAACATGTATTTCATCCTACTTTCATATTTTGCAGAGCTCATTTATCTGGTTTATGTAATATGTGTGTAGGCTAACTGGTGTAGTGCATTAGTCTTAATGTTCTCTTTTTTCAGAAATGCTACATGGACTGTAAGCAGAGTGTATGATGGGGGCAGATGTTTGTCATTGCAGCACACACCTCTGGAAATAGACCTGCAACTGTCTCGCTGTGACAACCACTGGACAATTGTCACTGCTTTCTGGAAACCTCAGCCTTCTGGTTAGTATAAGGAAATGAGTTTAGTATTATATTGGCATCATAAGTCTTTAACCTGCTTTAAATTTTTTTGATGATAAACTTTCTGAATTTACTTAAGTTCTTCCAAGTCCTGGAATAAAACTTGTATTTATGTAGAACATATGTGTAAGGAATATATTATATTAGTAGTATTGTTCCTGGGCCAACCAGTTTGTGCTTTGAATTTCTTTTGTGTTGCTAATAAATATTGTTGTGATGCACAGAGATACAGAACAGATGTGGGCGTCTGGTGATGAGTGTGCTAGGGTGCCGTGTAGGAGCAGCTGTTACCAGATTAAGTGGGCTGGTTTTCTGTGAAGCCAAGGAAGCCCTGGAGCAAGTGGTGATGGCATTTAACAATGTCATTGACCTCATTCTGGAAATGAAACTCTTGGCTACTTTGTACCTTACCTCCTTTGAGCCAGACAGGTTGGTAGTATATTTTGGTATTAAAAATATGTATCGTTAGATATTTTTATGAATTTGTAAGATCATATATGTAAGTATTCTGTAAGTGTTCTGTAAATGTTTATATCTTTAAGGTATTTGAGCTGAGACAGGGAATTGGGGGGCCTTACATTATTTGAATAGTAATTCAGCATTTATTGAATTTCCAGTGTGAAGGTGACGCTGTTCAACCTGAATGCTCATGTGAGTGTTGATGTGACAGTCCAAGTGCATCCTCCCGAGGAGTCGCCAGAGCATCCTTACACGCTACAGCCATCTGCCAAAGTCACCATTGGGAACCTCAGGTAAGCTTTCTTTTTCTTACTAGGAATAGATGCTGTGCACACACAAACTCAGATTTTAGGGGTACGAATAATGTTACTCTTTCTCTTTCAAAGTGATGATTTATCTGTTGGGAAACTGATGACAATACACACTAGCTTCTTTTTTGTTTCAGAACAGGGATTAAATGTGATATAAAAATTTATTTATGTTTTTATTATTTCCCTCAACTGTATGCTCCAGGTTCTTAGGGAAATAACAAACTTTGATGACGAACTGGATTACCAAATATTTTGTAAATCAAAAGAACCATGACATATCTATATTTTGTTCATACATTTTAACATTTCTGGTATTTACTAACAGAAATATTATCTCTTCAGATGCCAGACACTAAATGAAGCTATGGGTGAAGTCAGCCCTGGTCCCCGGCAGCTTCTGAGGCTCATCCAGGCAGCCAACTCCATTGTCCGGAATATGTCTTGCTGAATCCTTTGAACACTAAGTGCCTTTTAAAGGAAAGAGTAATCTTAAACATAGCAATACACATTCTGTTTCCATTTTCTTTTAGCAATCAGTTCGAATTTTCAAAGCTTGAAATAAAATAGTTATGTGAACCTCCAGGAATGATCAACTCATAGGTAATAAAGGCTTTATATTTTTTCTTACATCATGTTTTTGTAATAAACGAGGATAGTGCCTAGTTTTAACACTGCCATTGCGTGCTTGAAATGCTAATCGTGAAACATTGCATTTATATGTAAATAAGTTTTTATGACAAAGGATATATTTTAGAGTGTGTGAAGAGGCTGCTGCCAGAGAGAGATATATATATGAAATATGTACAAGACTAAGATCTTAAGCTTTTCAGAATTTAGATGAGGATAAGTTGTAGAAACATTTTATTCTGATAAGAATTTAAGGAAGATCCTCAACTTTTGACTTGGACAAGTTTGTGTTTGGAAATATATTTTTAAAAGTGAAATGCCAAAAGAAAAATTGATAGCTCTAGCATTTTCTTTTCTGGAAGTGAGTTTATTTATATATATATGTGTTAATTCTTGAAACATCTGTCCACTTTTATTTTAAGCTATAATGCAATAAAAATCTCAATCACATTGTTTTTATGTATCTCCAAAATAAATGATTTTATGAAATGTTATATCAATGTTGTTATAAATGCATTAAAATCGGTCTCAGCTTTATAGCTGATATATTAAAAGACTAAGTTTAAGTGCACATGCTGTAAGATTTGCACTTTGCAATAATATTTGTCCTATGCTGTATATGTGATGTGAGGGAAAATCCCTGTTGGTACCTCTGTTCCCTAAACTGCCACCACACCAGCCTCCTGCTTTGGTTAAATTACAATTATGGTTTTCTGGCTGTATGTCTTGGTTGTCTTCAAAGTGCTTTTGATGACGTAGCTCTACAGTGATGTTTAACATTTTTTAAAGATGATCATAAACTACAGATCCCTGTTGCTTGTCAAAAAATTAACAAGATCTATGCAAAGAATTATACTGTACTTAGGCCTGGCCATAAGGGTGATAATCTTTAACTCTGGTTCCAGAATCAGATGCTAGTGGAACCTTGGCTTTAGTGACAGGAAAGAAGATAAAGCAAAATTGTGGTTCAGAGATCCTGTGAAGCAAAATTATTGTGAACACAAGCTTTATTAATATTAGAGGTAATGCTGACAAACATGAAAGTAATCATAATAAAGATAAAGAAAAAAAAGAGAAAGAAAGAAAGAAAAAAAAATGATACTTCTCCCAACTATTATTACCTTAATAGTAATAATAATAAATAACAATAATGATAACAGCAACAGTGATAGTAGCAATAATAACAGCAACAGTGATAATAGCAATAATAACAGCAACAATGATAGTAATAATAACAAAAATAACCAACAATAATTGTAATTATAGTATTAATTATAAATTATTACAATAAGAATTGGAAAGATGATATTGATTACAGATGATGAAAATAGATATAAAAGCCAGTAAAGAATGATGAATGATAAATGATGAACATAGATAATGGTAATAGCAAAAACAGTGATGCTCATAAGTGATATGAATAAATAATTGGAACTGTAAAGGTGATAATAATGCTAGGTGATAAAATCAATAATAATGATAATAGCAAAATAATGTCGAAAATGAAAATTTCAGAACATTAATGATGGTAAAGATAGCAAAAAACACTAATAGTAATAAAAGAAATGATAATAGAGAAAACAATTACTAGTAAATGTAATGATAATCAGAATACATATATTGATAATGATGATGCTATTAATGATAATGATAATTATATTCATACCATTATTGGTTGCATGACACGATAATAATAATAATGACGATGAAAGTTATGATGACTAATAACAATAACAGTCATTTGATAGGAGCAACTCGTACCAGTTAAACAGCCCGATCATGCAGCTGTTGATGTGGCCTAAGTGTCCTGTAGATGTATAAAAGAAAGATAGGGTGTCCGAGTACCTCCTTATTTCAGGGCGGTGCTCCCCTTCCCCTTAATTAACTTTATCAATTGGGAACAGTTACACAGAGGAAAATGTCAGTTGTCATTTATAAATCATAATTATAAATGGATCTAGAATACCATGATGATGATGCAAGAATGTAGAGTAAAAGATATATAATTA
>NW_028234427.1:27910890-27915890 GCF_977035675.1 Penaeus japonicus | reverse complement strand
TTCGCCAAGCCACAGGGACTCTGGTCCTCGGATAGATTGAGCCATCAAACCCTCTTGACAACCAAAGATAATTTGTAGCACAATCCTAATGGCTCCTCCTGACCTGTGACCCTCATTAGAGTGGCCGTGAGGCTAGACAGGTCACACAGGGTCTTCTTGGGTCATCACCCCCTTCTTGTGCGTGTTCGTTAGTATGTGTTTGTTCGTTAGTATATATGTATGTATTAAATAGTGGAATAAATGCAAGGCAAACCCCACAAAAATGTAAAAAAAACGATCTTATTACAAAGTATCATGCCTAAAGTACAACTAAAGAACATTGAGGCATACACCCTACCTATAAAGTACAAACGTATAAAAAAACATTATATACGCTTTCCACCTTAAGTCCCTATCCTTTGATAAGACGAGGAGTTTACGATAATAACAAACAGAATGAATGGGTTTAAGGAGAGACGTAGAAAATTAGGATAATGCTAGGGAGCTCCAGGCCTGATCCAGAGTAATAGCCTTAATCCTTTTATTTGTAGCCAAGCAGCCAGCCATACGCCATCGTCGGAGGCTTTTACTCGCTGTCCACTCGACCAATCAGAACTCTTACTCCTTCCTGCCCTCGATTCTTATTGGCGCGAAGAGCATCTTTGGTGAAGTGGAGGCATAGACGGGAATCAGTTTGATGACTCTATCAGCGGCGGCGCCTTTGAAGCCCTGGCGCTGACAGGTCGGCGGGTCATTACCAGGTCGCGGCCGTAAGGCGACCCCGAGGCCTCGCCAATTAATATCTCGCGAAGGAGAGCGAGGCGAGCCCGGCCGTAAACGAGGGCCGACGCGGCTTTAAAAATAACATTGAGAGGTATCGGTGACACCCAGGGGAGGGACGCGGAGGGGGGAAGGGGGGATGGAGGGGAGGTGTAGCTGGTAGCTTTTCTTGCTTTGTTCTTTGTCACGGCGAGGCTGGAGGGCGAGCGCCTCAAAGGCTCTCGGATCGGGGCCCGAGAAAGGGGGAGAAAGGGTAAAGGGATAATAGAGGCAAGGAGCAGATAGACACTGACAGATGGAAGTAATCGGAATAACACTGAGGAATCAATATAAAGAAAACCTTCAAATGCTATACTAACAAACACGTACAAACGGTTAAGAGAAATAGAATGGTAAAAACATATGAAGACCAAGATGAAGAAGACAAGCAAGAGAGAGAAAAAGGAAAATATGTCATCAAACTCATGCAGAGATTTATATTGAAGAGATGATCAGCTTTGTATTGCCTGATATGACCCTGCATTACCAGCCATTAAGGTTAATGATACCGTAATCACTGTTACATATCTATCATCATCGCAGCACTATCACTATTATAACATATGACGAAAATATGAGACAGAAAATAAACGAAAAAACAGTAATACTAACATCATTTCTAACACTAGCACTACAACAACAACAACTACTACTACATCTACTTCTACTTCTACTTCTATTACTTTTTCTATCGTGGTGATGTGATATGTTATAAATGATAAGAAAATTTATTTTTACCAATGGGTAAAAATATGAGTTTCATAGTCAGAAATTCACGATTTTCATATTCTTAAAGCCGAGTAAATATTCTAATAACGCATTTGTGATCTGCCATCATCTGCACTGAGCGTCTAGCAAATCAAGTGTTTATGTCCTCCAGATTATAGCGTTAAGATCCGGGCGAACGTGTTATCGAATATACTAAAGTCAGCCACAAATGTTAGTGAGAAAGGCGAGGATGTTTATGCTGGGAAAATAAGGAAAATAAGACCGGAATGAATGAGCACAGGAAAACACCAACGTATACAAAGTCGAGTTGGGTCGGACAGGTAATGTGTCACTCCTCAAGACAGGTCCTGCGCCACCTCTCCCTCCCTCCCTAGGGGACCTTTACCCCTCCAGAAACACCCTTTCCTCTTCTCCCTCCCCCCTCTGACCTCCGGCTCCCGCCTTACACCTCCCCCTGGGACCTCCTCACCCCCTTCTCTGTCTCCTCCCCCTCTTCTTCCTCCTCTCCGCCGACCCTCCGCCCCCTTCCCCCCCTCAGAGGTATGGCCGTAGATAGAGATGTCAACTTGACAGGTGGAACAAATCGGGCCATTATCCCGCCACCTTATTACTACGAGCGTATGTGTGAAGGTGAGTGAGTACGTGTCGTTGGTTAGGAGACCTGTATGGTTTCTAGGCCTATGTATTTAATCCATACACTTTAAATATGTATATACATATACTATACATACACACGAAAATGTATGGCCTCTAACGAAGCGCTTGCTTATTCCGACTAGATAAATCCATCTCAGAGCAAAGACGGAATCGCGCCAGGGAAGTCATCCTCGGAGCCCGATAACAAGGGCGCCCCCGTGACCTTATCGCCTCACCGATTCTTCCCAAACGGCGTCTCGTCATCACGTTCACTGTCGCTCGACCTCGGACGTATCGCGGTTCCGTCTCCGCGGATCGAAAGCATTTAGAAGAGTTTAACTTTCGGCTGCTAATCCGCGGGAGGAGGGGGAGGTGGGGGTGAGGGAAGAATGACAAGAGGAGAGGATCTTAGAGGATTTTCTAGGATTACTTTTCTCGAGAGCGACCCTAGCTGACCTTCAACCTGGCTAATGAACTCGGGCCGGTAATGGACTCCAGTCAGTAATGAACCCGGGACTCACTAATGGAGTCCCGTCGGTAATGAAGCCTTTCGTTCTGCAACGGATTAAGAGGCTGCTTATGCACACCTCAACCGCCGCCGCGACGCTAATCCCCGCTGGGAGAAGCCTGGACGTCTTCGAAAGGACTTAAGGATCATTACCCTCCTGGTTCAGACATGCCAAGCCATTCCGATTTGGTCGATGACTTTCCCGCCAAAATATATACCAGGGATTTATGCACTCAACTTATGATGTGAATAAAAACGACGTTGCTATTTCCTGAAATTTCAAGAAATAACTCGATGCGACAAACTGTGGTTGAACTCAGAATCATCCGACAGCCGTTGATGAGCATTGACGATTTCTGTTCTTGAATGTCCTTACCAAATTATGCTTGAATGTGTGTCCCTTCAGCTAATGCCATAGAATGCATTAAAATCCATTTCAGAAACTTGTTATAAAGGACTCCAAACTTGCTATATACGACAGCGATAGTTATATTTCGACCTCTTAGCCGACATTGTTCATTCAGTGGCCATTCGATTCTGTATCTTGACTATTATTCTTTAAATACCGGCGATCATTGAATGGAACAGTTCACACTTTAACAAACATACCAAAAAAAAGTGTGGACGGTAATCAAAACTGCCAGAAATTTGAACGTCAATCTCGTGACTTCACTGATAGGTCTCTTCCTCAGTCACTCTTGGTTTACTCGTCCATTCATATATATCTGATTGCATTAACCACACTAAAAATGCAGTTTTCATCTTTGGCCTTTCATATATATCAGGAGATACTGTAATGCATGGACAAAAATGAAAGTAAACATAACGGCGATGAATGTAAGCGCATGAGGTCCGTGTGTATTTTTCATTCGGTTCTATATGCCCATTAAGGTCTTATTTTTCAGTACAGTGTCAAGCTCATCTCAATATTGAATATCGACGCCTTGCTCTTATTCCTTATAATTCTTATCAAAACACGAATTTCATGATAAGTATAATAAAACATTATCACAATAAGAATGAATCAAAATCGTAACATTTTGAACTCTTAATGAAAGGTCTTTTTCGGACTTAGGCCTTTCATGAAATAGCTATGAAAAAAATATAATAATTCTTGATGCAAATGCAAATTATTCAAATACATTTTAAATTTTATTCTCGCCGCGATTCTTCTCTGTAACTATGGATCCTTTTATATCAGGGAAACGTCTGCATGTATTTTTTTTATAGATTCCGAAAATACACCTTGACGTCTTGACTTATACGCTGATGCTCTGCGTCTGTTGAACACTCCCTCTTCTACTTTGTTGTATTGCTTCTTTTCTTTATCCAACTCCGTCGTTCGCTCTCTGTTATTCTAGGTGACACATCGGTAGATATAGAGACGTTGTTTCATACATGTACCGAACAAATCAAACACTGTCACAATAAAAATAGAATGATGCATATTGTTAATAGGTAACTATCATAGTCGAGGAAGGTGAGATTGGGGGAGGAGCCTAACGACCAGGTGAGCGGACAGGTATAAAAGGTGAACGAGGTCAAAGCAGGTCAAACTCGTCTCGACCTCCTCCCTCAAAGGTCACACCAGGTCACACCGTTCGTGCTTTTTCAGTGCTCAGTTAATCCCAAGATCGTGTCGCCACCATGAGCGCCCTTTCAGGAAAGCGCCTCTTCCGCCCTTGGCAGGATGAATCCGAGAGCCCCAAGAAGGCCAGACTCTCACCGCCCACTGCACCACCCACGCCGCCGCCCTCAGTGTCTCCCGCGCCCTTGTGCAACGCCATCAAGTCTGAAACGTGGGCGCCGTCAAGTCCCCCGCCTGTGTCCCCTGCCTTCCACCCCGCCTTCCTCCCTCAGCACCATCTGCTGCCCGGCCTCAGCCTGGCTGCACTCAGCGCGCAGCACCTGCTTGTTCCCGCGCTGTCCCTCGCCTCCTCACTCAGCGCCCCGCCCCTCTCGCCGCCCTCCGATGCCCTCGCCGAAGATACCCACAGCGGAGCCGCGGCCCGACGGCCCCGTCCCAAGAAGTTCTCGTGCAGCGAGTGCGGCTCCACCTTCAGCAACAAGGGCCAGCTGAAGGGCCACCTGCGGATCCACACCGGGGAGAGGCCCTTCGCCTGCGACCACGAGGGCTGCGACAAGCGCTTCACCCGCAACGAGGAGCTGACCCGCCACCGCCGCATCCACAGCGGCGCGCGCCCCTTCCCATGCCCGCTCTGCGACAAGCGCTTCGGCCGGAAGGACCACCTCAAGAAGCACGTCCGCACGCACCAGCGACAGCCGCTTCTGCCGCCGCACCCGCTCCTTCACCACCTGCACCAGCTGC
>NW_028234427.1:27903390-27905890 GCF_977035675.1 Penaeus japonicus | reverse complement strand
TATATTACCGTAACCAAATTGCTTCCGAAACTAAGCTATGGACGTCCCAAAACTCCTTAGAATTTCAATAGCTTATAGTCCATTCACGGCTATAATTCACTCTTATCCTGTTATTTGTAAGAATAACTAGTCATATAAATGTAAAAGGCATATTCAGGAGCGACATGACTTAGAATGACATAGTTTTTCTCTTCCTGAACTTTACATTTGAGCCTTCCTTACTAATGAGGGGAAGGGGGGACAGGGTGGGGATAATACACACGTCCAAATGAAATAGAAAAAATAAAAAAGAACATCAAAAAGAAGAAGAAGAAAAAAACGAGTAGACTCTTGATATCATTTTATTGAAATACAGAAAGTTTTTAGAATATAGCAGTGGCATTGCCTAGTCCAGAAACCCATTACTCTGAGGAAAAAAAAACATCCCTTTGCGATAACTCACATCACAACTCACGCACACAAACCACAACACCGAAATGGAAAACCGCACCAAAACCACACAGTCATGTCCGCAACCACACAACCACAGAGGAACGGGATGGGAGTGGGAAGAGGAAGAGAGAGAGAGAGAGAGAGAGAGAGAGCGAGAGTGAAAGAGGAGGGTATCGGATAGAAAGACGGGGGGAGAGGAGGGTAAGGATAAAGGAGGCAATACAAAGCCGGGGATAATGGCGGTGAGTGGGGAGATCCGAACAATGTCGAGGTCAGAGAGCGATGTTGTTGAGGCGCCATCTTGTCACAATGGCGGCCCATCCGAGAGGGAAGGGGCGGGCAGGGGAAAGGGCGGCGGGGCGGGAGGGGGGGTGGGTGGGTGGAGAAAGAGGGAGAAGGGAGGCATGAGAGAAGGAGGGAGAAAGGGGGAGGACAGAGAGAATACAATGTGTATAGATAAGAAGGTTGAAGAGCTTGGTGGAGGAGAAAGAGAGAGAGAGAGAGGAAGAGGGAGAAAGAGAGCGCAAGGGAGAGAGAAATAGCGAGAGAAATAGTTAGAGGGCGAAAAGGAGATAGATAGATAGAGAGAGAAAGGAGAGAGAGAGAGAGAGAGAGAGAGAGAGAGAGAGAGAGAGAGAGAGAGAGAGAGAGAGAGAGAGAGAGAGAGAGAGAGAAAGGAGAGAGAGAGAGAGAGAGAAAGGAGAGAGAGAGAGAGAAAGGAGAGAGAGAGAGAGAAAGGAGAAAGAGAGAAAAGAGAGAGAGAGGTAGAGAGAGAGAGGTAGAGAGAAAGGAGAGATAGAGGATGGGTAGATGGATAGATGGGTAGATGAGTAGATGAGTAGATGGGTAGATGGATAGATGGATAGATGGATAGATGGATGGATAGATAAATAAGAATGACAGATAAGTAGATAAAAAAAGACAGATAGATAGATAAAAAAGACAGATAGATAGATAAAAAGACAGATAGATAGATAAAAAAGACAGATAGATAGATAAAAAAGACAGATAGATAGATAAAAAAGACAGATAGATAGATAAAGAATAGATGAATAAATGAATTGGTAAAAATAGATAGAAAGATAAATAGATAAAAATAAAAGAATAAAAAATAAGTTTTGGATAGAAATGGGAAATAGGAGGGAGAGTATATAACAGATAAATAAGAAGAATTTAGAGAATGGAGAAGAACGAGAAGAAAAGAGGAATAAAGAATAGAGAGGAACCTCGCCCTCCACCGTGGGAATGCCTCCGAGAGCCAGGTAGCGTCCGCACCAGGTCAGCTGAAGCCCATTCACCAGAAAGGTCAAAGCCTGTGTGACCCTGAATGACCTCGTGGGGGAGGGAGCAGCTACTGTGCGGCTTCTCGCTCACTCCATTAATCTGTTAAACAAATATCTCGCTTACAGTTTTCTCTTGACTTTTTTTGTTTGTCCAAAATCCGTGGCTTTAGCTTCGAGAGGGGAGGGAGGGGTGGGGTAGGGGGTTAGGGGTTGGGTTGTGATGCATAATAACACGGTACGGTATATGTGAACAGAGGTATAAATGAGACTGACTAACATTATGAGGTGTGATTACCGCGTTTTGATTAAATCTTCACGAGATGTATATGATTTGATCGGTGCGCGGTAATTATTTACTCTTACGTTGTGAGGTTAATCGAGTTATTCAGTATTCACTTCTTCCTTTATCTACATTTGTCACTTTGCAATCTGCTTAGCGGTAGGCATTGCTTCGGGAAAGAGTTATTCAAGCAAATTCTATTTTTTTTATTTTTTTTTTTATCAACAAATGAACGTGGATCCGATGGTCACTTCTAAACAGATAACGACTCTTTAGGGTTTTTTTCCTAGAAGATGAGATGTTTTCGCATTCTTAATAGCTATATGAAGGTGAAAAGGAAGTAATGTTCCGATCGTAATATCTATATTCAAAAGAATATAATAAGTATAGCCTCCTCCGGGCACTATTTCTATGTACATTCTGCCACTTCGTAATCTTGTAAAGGAAAATAAATAAATAGTCCATTAAACTAAGCTGCACAATTACCAAGAAAACATCAATAAGA
>NW_028234427.1:27865890-27868390 GCF_977035675.1 Penaeus japonicus | reverse complement strand
CTTAATATTTGCTTTTTATTTGTTCGTTTTTTTATCATTCTTATATTTTTCTATATATCTATCTTTATATATACACCTTTTCATTTGTTCTTTATATATATATATATATATATATATATATATATATATATATATATATATATATATATATATATATAATTTTTTTTTCTTTTTTTTCTTTTTTCTTTTTTCTTTTCTTTTTCTTTTTTGCTTTTTCTTTTTTCTTTCTTTCTTTTTTCTTTTCTTTTTCTTTTTTCTTTCTTTCTTGATTTTCTTTTCTTTTTCTTTTTTTCTTTTTTTTCTTTCTTTCTTTTTTTTTCTTTTTCTTTTTTTCTTTCTTTCTTTCTTTTTTCTTTGTCTTTCTTAATCTTTGCTTTTTATTCATTTTTATTTATACCATCTCTCAATTCTTTGTCATTGTTTATACCCTTTCCACGTTCTTATGTCACGTCTGTGCTGATACATAATACTGATGCCAAATTATGCTGTTGCTGTAGTATTCTATTATCTAATTACGTAATTATTTTACAGTTTTTGTACATTTTGCATTTACGCGGTGGCGGGCCTCTCCTAAACGGGATCCCAAAAGGACGCCCATTATATCCTCCATAGCAGGACCGCACCAGGGAACAATCCTTCCCCTTTTCCAATCCTTAGATAAGGACTATCTCCCTCAGTCCCCGGAGAGCCTTTCGCCTCCTTCCCAGCCTCCCGAGCCTCCGCGCGCATAGGAAAGCCTCCTTCATGGCGACAGCGCCCCTTCGCTCCCCCCGGGCACAATGCCTCCCCCTTCACAGTGAGTGCAGCCCTTCCAGGCCCCCTTTCAGCCCCTGCCAGCCCCCTCCCCCCGGGCGGAGGACCCTTGACCGAGGCTTTGTGTGCGGGGAGCCACAATTAGGCATAAATATTGGCACGTCAGTCGCCACAAAGAGGTCCCGGCTCCGTTCCCGCCTGGTTCTCGCGGCTAAATATGTTGACATCTGGCCTAATGCATCAACAAGCCGCAGCCAATTGTGTTATGGTCGCGTGTACCCAGAAGGGTCAATGTGTCAGCCAGAGTAGCGGGAATGTCGCCCTAAATGCTGCCTAATCTACCATGCCACCCACATTCCACTTGGCTGGTTCTCATCCGTCACCTCCGCCGCCTCGTCCGCCCGGACTTCCTGCTCGTCTCCCCGCGGGTCGAGGAAGGGCTCGGAATGTGCCTCGGGACGCTTCGTGGCTCAAAATCTCAAATTCAAAACTATAGGCAAGCAAAGAGTAAGAATTCGTCTATAAAGGAAGCATCGAAATAACCGTAATAACAACAACCAACAGTGGCAGTGACAGCATTAGAAGCAGCAGAGGAGAGAAAAAGGAAGACAGCAGCAAACCTTCCCTGATGAGCTAAATATCCTTCGATAACATCATCCCGAGCCTCGACGCAGCATCACTCAGGGGCATAAAAAGCAATCTAGGCGTCTCGGAGATTGAGGCGAGTTAAACGTCGCATAAAACCCTCCAAATAAAGGCGGGTTGGGATCAAATGGCTGCAAAAAATGCCATGTCCTCCAGCAGCTGTTGGCCCGCCGACCAATGGCGGCCGCCCCCACCGTGTCCTCGGGCCCCGCCACGCCCCCATTGGCCCCCCATGGCGGCGGGCTGTGACGTCATGGGGTGGACACGCCTCCATTGGCCCGGGCGGCAAGGGCGGTGACGTCACGGCCCTGGCACGCCCTCTCTCGCCCTCCCTTTGTCAGTGTCATCAGGGGAGGGGGGGGGGGTTGCCCATCTCTTAACCGTCGCCTCATATACTACAGTATGTGAACAATTAGCCTTGTCTGGTTGTTACCGTTATCTGACCAGAGTGTAAACCAACACAATCCGTGTGTCACCACCTCGTTACATATCACATGCTCTGCGTTGATTGATTTTGTTATGACCTGTCATTGCTTGCTTTTCGACTTGCGGGCAATATCCTTATTTCAAAGAGAATATTTTAATAGAGAAAGCGTACGAGTCCAGAGCCTCTCATCTGTCCTCCCCGCCGTCCCCTCTTCCCACGCGACTCCCGGCGGCATCTGATAGCGGATTCAATTTCCCGAGCGAGGATATCACACCAGGATCTGACCCTCTCTGCGCTTCTGTCGCGTGCCCCCCCCTCCCCCCCTCCCCTCCTCTCCCTTCCTTTCTCTCCTTTCCCTTCCCCTTCCCCTCCCCGCTCCCTCCCCCTTCTCCTCTTTCCCTCCTCTCTTCTCCCCTCTCGCTCCCCTGCCCTCTCCCCCTTCCATCCCTTACTCCTCCCTTGTGGCTCACCCTCATCTCCTCTCTAATTCACTCTCCCTTTCTCTACAACAGCCAGCATTGCCGAGGAATTAATGAGCGCGTATATAGAATGAACATACAGAAATGTGTGTGTATATAATATATATATATATATATATATATATATTATATATATATATATATATATATGTATATACATAAATATCTATATCTATCTATCTATCTATCTATCTAT
>NW_028234427.1:27848390-27850890 GCF_977035675.1 Penaeus japonicus | reverse complement strand
GAATTCCGACTCAGACGAAAACTTACTTACTGACCGGAAAAAAAAAGTTATCCGAAACATGGTTCAAATAAATGAGCCCAATATTTAATTTTCCTGTATTTAAAAAAAAAAAAAATACCTGAAAAAGCTAAATCCTAATCTAAAAGATAAAAAAACAACAACAACATTCTTAATTTAACACAGTTTAACTTTCGACGCAGCCACAACACCTTTATGGCTTTCAGTCTCCATCCAGTATTTACTTTGCCCTTGATAACAGTCGGTCAGTTCTGTCTATTTTCACAAAAAAATACAAACCTTCGAATCAGTCAAAAATAAGATTATCATAGATAAGATGTAGCATTATGGTATTCGTGACCCTATTCATTCATTGTTCAAAGATTACCAGACTACCAGAATTTCCTCTAGTTACAAAGTTACATTGTATTTAATTAGTCCAATTCCAGAATACCTAATTACAACTACTAGCCAATACTTATATCAACTATATTAATGGTGTGCGTGCAACAGACTCGCTATCAAAACTGATAAATCCTACTATATATTATTCATATAGATATTGTTCCTCTATATGTACATGTATTTATTACAATCAAATATATCACATATACCCTCTCCTTGCATATTTCAGTCAAATCTGGTACACACCAGCCAACTTAATCCTCTTACAACTTCAACTCAACAGAATTCTCAGAATAATCACAAATAGTGTTCACTGATAGAAGATCGTACACGTCCCTTGTTTAAACAGACTCAGATTTTGAAATTAAATGATGTATCTAAACTTGCAGTGTTCTCTCTCATGTATGTGAATGAGAATTATTGACTAAATCTCCTCTCTACCTATTATTACTATACTCCTCATCGTAACTCCATCGGCTCTCCTCTCCATCGGCCTTCCAAGATCCGTCTTTCAGTCACATTCATAGGCACCGTAATTTGGCATTCAATTCCTCCCAGATTCAAGACTCACCATCCCTAAGTATATCTAAAACAAACTAGAGACATATTCTAAACACCTGTTGAAAACAAATTCCTACACCGAAATCCCATCAAGCATATATTATGTGTAATTTAATTTTTCATATGATTAGATTTACGGATGTGTATTATTTGCTGTGTGCCTATACTTCTAACTCTATTGACACCACTTAAATAACTCATCTTTTATTGTCCAAACAGAGATAGTGTTTCTTCTGTTTTCAAGGTTTTTGGTTGGGTTTACTTTCATGGGTGTGCCAACCAATGACGTCGTCTGCATATCCCAGCCGAAACGATCATGGATGGATTATGGATCAATTTTGTAGATATAATATGATGTTCACTCTAATCTACTAAAAAAAAAATCTTCCTTCATTTTGGGTTCACACCCTGTGCAGCCCTATTTTTATTATTGTACACACGCAGAGAGAGTTTAAACATGGATTTCAAACACCAAACATATCACAAGCCACAACCAGAGGACTTTTTGTTGACCTGAAATAGTTTCAAGATTTAAGTATCGTGGATAACAATCTAACAGTTGATATTCTGCATTGTTGCAAATATATCTGAATTGGGGAACTTTTTTAGATGAATTCTTACATTAATGAATGGTTACTATGACAAAAAACATAAATTCTCACATGCAACTAAACAAAGATGACGGATATTAAAGTAAACACCGGGGAACACTTTTAATACTTTTTTATGATAGTGAGTCGACGTATATGGAAAAAGTCACATTTTTGAGTTCAAGTATCAAGCTCTGCTGCTATTTCATTAATTGTTCATGAAACTATGCTAACTCTTAGGGAAAAAAGCATTATTAAATGGCTCTAACTTACGTGTGTTTATGTGATGTATAAGTGTATGTGTGTGTGTGTGTGTGTGTGTGTGTGTGTGTGTGTGTGTGTGTGTGTGTGTGTGTGTGTGTGTGTGTGTGTGTGTGTGTGTGTGTGTGTGTGTGTGTGTGTGTAAGAGAGAGACAGAGAGAGAGTGGGAGAGAAAGTAAGAGCGAGATCGAAAGAGAGAAAGAGAGAGAAAGAGAGAGAGAGAGAGAGAGAGAGAGAGAGAGAGAGAGAGAGAGAGAGAGAGAGAGAGAGAGAGAGAGAGAGAGAGAGAGAGAGAGAGAGAGAGAGAGAGAGAGAAGAGAGAGAGAGAGAGAGAGAGAGAGAGAGAGAGAGAGAGAGAGAGAGAGAGAGAGAGAGAGAGAGAGAGAGAGAGAGAGAGAGAGAGAGAGAGAGAGAGAGAGAGAGAGAGAGAGAGAGAGAGAGAGAGAAAAGGAGAAAGAAAAAGAGAAGGAGAAAGTGAGAGCGAGAGATAGAGAGAAAGAAAGAGAGAGAAAGAGAGAGCGAGAGAGAGAGAATAAGAGAGAGAAAGGAAGATAGAGAGAGCGAGAGAGAGAGATAAAGTGAGATAGAGAGAGAAAGAGAGAGACAGGCAGAGAGAGAGAGAGAGAGAGAGAGAGAGAGAGAGAGAGAGAGAGAGAGAGAGAGAGAGAGAGAGAGAGAGAGAGAGA
>NW_028234427.1:27820890-27830890 GCF_977035675.1 Penaeus japonicus | reverse complement strand
AAGCAAGAATTGAACAGACAACTCAATATTCATCAGGTTTACTGCATGCAAGAGTACGACCAAAACATGCCTAAATTGCGGAGGCAATTACCGAGCTCTCTATGGTAGCTGCCCGAACAGAAGGAAAGAAATAACCAAGGTAGAAGAGAAGCAAGAAAAATTAGCACAAAAAGAGAGTAGACTGTTGAGTGAAGTGGTCAAAAACGCAGTTTATAAAGGCAACTGCTAAGGTTGAGAAAACGACCGAGAAGACCGCGAAAGCCACAGTAGAAATAACAAAAACGGCAATCAAAGAAACTCAAACTCCGATTTTGCAACTGCCTAAAAATCTGGCTGTGAAAACGCTGGTTTCATTGATGCAAGCTCACCTGGCTAACCTCATGCAGCCTGGCTGCTTTAACGAACGAGCAAAGCTAGCCTTGAGATGACACAACCTCTCAGAAATGGACTTTCCCAACGATGTGACCTCAGCAGGCATTGTAAGGTTTATGCTTCTAGCAGGACTTTCAGCCGCCCCAAAAGAAACACCTGAAGCAACCGAAGAAGAAATGCCTGAACTCCCAGTGCTTGAAGAGACGCCGCCACTAGAAGAGCCCTCTGCCCCAGTATCACAGTATGTAAGGGTGCCATCCCCTTGGAGATACAAAGGTATTAAAAAGGCCAGAGAAGCAAGAGGCAAAACAATAGGAATCATCCTGTATACAGCAGAGAAGAACATCACGAACGGGAATATCGATGATGAAGATGTTGCAGAATACATAAAAAATGACAGGATGACATACACCTAAATCATATAATTAGAAGTTCAAATCTGATGACTGTGCCAGTATTATTAACATTAGGAAAGCCACCCTAAATCTCGGAGATGTAATAACTGCCTACTTGGACCCTGAAAGTTACAAGAAGAGAAAGAATGGCTATGACAAGTCCCAAGAGAGAGATGAAGATGGACCTGAACCACACCATCATTGTAGTACAGCAGAACGTCCTCAAGTGGACTATGGTTAGTAGGAACGAACTGTCAGGCATGTATAGAGCCCTAAATGCAGACATAGTCCTGATAAACAATCATGGTTTAAAGGACACAAACAGGCTCAAACTGTTCCCCTATTTATGCTATCAGAGGAACAGGACTGGAGAAGCAAATGATGGGGTAGCAATAGCAGTCCGAAAAGAGATGAAGCACAAGATTCTCGACGACTTTGATGATATGCTGGCAATAGAGATAGAAACCAACAAAGATCCAATAATAGTGGCAACAATGTATCTGCCACCAAGAATGACAATTGTTCCCTTGCAAGACTTATACAGTCTACCCATCATCCTCAAGATAACATCTAACCCAATACTGTAAAGCCCAACCTCTAGCAGATCCAACTTCAAAGTGGCTAATTGGGAAGGATTCAAGGAACAGTTCCAGTCAAAGCCTGCAGCCAACTTGAGGACTGCAACCTTGCAAAAGATTGACGATAAAGTCCAAAAAATGGTACAGATATGTTGAAGCTACACTCGCACAACATATACCAAAGAGCAACAACAGGATTGTCCCCCATCCAAGACTGATACTAGATATCAGACCCCTAGATGTACAGTTGAGTCACCTGCAGCACTATGCATAAACTCATGGATGGACACAAGACCTGCGAGCAAGATACAGAACAGTGCAAAGAGAAATCTCACAGAAATGGAAGAGAGCAGCAAATGACCAGTGGGAAGACCTTGTAAGGAAAGTCGAATGTGACCGAAAGGACCCACAGTCTTTCTGGTCAGGAATTAAGAAGCTGATGGAAAGAACTGAAAACAGAAGCAGCTATCTCCTCAATGAATAAGATCAGAAGATCTATGAAGAACAAGAAAACCTGTTCAAAAATTATTGGAAAAACTGCTTCAGAATTACAACAGAAAAGAACTTTGTGATTTCGGGGAGTCCATCATTGAAGAAATAGGAAAACACATTGACCTCCTATCTCCAGAAGTTAATGCTGACTTCACAAGACTAAATCCCACCGACCCACTAATGGCTAAGATCAGCCTCAGAGACATTAAACTAACAATTCAGAGTTTCAAGAACAGAACTGCTCCAGGTAAAAGTAGGATCAACAAGACAATCCTGCAGTATCTTCCAAACAAGATCTTGCTGAGACTGGTAGATATATACAATGCCTCTCTCACGGCTCGCTACTTTCCTGATTACTTCAAAGAGGGAAGAATCAGGATGATTCCGAAAGCCGGGAAAAAATCCAAGAAAAGTAGACAATTACAGACCAATTTCTTTACTGGAAGTTCCAGGCAAAGTTTTCGAAAATATAGTGGACTTCAGATTGTGTAACCACCTGGAGATAAACGATCTGCAAATTCCATGGCTTCAGACTAAGCAGAGGAACATTATGTCATTTCAATAATTTACGAAGAGATAGCCAATGCATGATCCGAAGGAACCAAGTGAATGTGGTCCTGAGAGATGTAGCCAAAGCCTTTGATAGGCCTGAAACTCAAGATCATCAGGCTGAACCTCCCGACGCCCTTGACCAAGCTAGTATGCGACTTCCTAGAAGAAAGAAGTGCAAGAATAGTCATCGGCAATACAGTAGGTAAAGCAATCCCCCTCAGCAGTGGAGTCCCGCAGGGGAGCTGCCTCTCACCGACGCTCTTCACCATTTATGCAACAGATCTGCCAGAACCGTCACATAGCAGCAGTTACTATATGTATGCCGATGCCATCACCCAGATCATCAAGTACGAAAGAAAGTCAATCGACAAAATGGCACTCAGAACTGCCAGAGCCATAGAAACCATCAACTGCTATGAAAGGCAGTGGAAGATCTCGACTGTGGCCAAATTCAAGACTTCAGATCTGATTGTGGACGAAGAAGCCATCAACAACCGTGATAGAGGAAAGATACTGGGGCTAACAATTATCAGAAGAGGAATTCTCCCTCACATAAATGAAAGAGCACAGAAAGCAAAACATCAGCTGAGCCAGATCAGAAGGTTTCACACTCTGGGTCCTGAAACCAAGCTCTAAAGAATAAAGAACATCCTTTACCCAAACCCCAATCTACAAGACCAAAACCCTTTCCTCCCTACCCTCTTCATCTTATTCACCCTCAAGACTTCAAGCAAAAGGTCTCCTTGAGTTTTCGAGTGGACATGTCAACAACTTAACAAGACAGATAGGGAGTTTCGTCCTCTCACTACTATACATACTACTTTTCTTCATTTTCTATTTTTTTTCTTCAGTTCCAGTTTTGGTTCACTACAGTGAATACTACACATGTAAAAACGATAACCAGTGTAAATAATATAATAAAGTTTTTTGTTCTAATGCAGTTACCCCTCTTTATCACTTTGTCCACATTTTACTATTAAGCGATGCAAAAGAAATATCATATACCACTATCTTAATTATAAATATAGTTTCTAGTCACTCTAAAAGTATGAAGTATTCTGTATATTTTCTTATTACAAAATAATGTATCTGCATATCAAATGCCTTTTCTTAGAATTCTTTTTTATTGATTTCCCATCACGAAACACTAGTATCACTTGAAAATGTACTGACATTTATGTAGAATGTATGTAGGGTTTAGTGATCCATATAATAGGGCTGCCATCTGGATGAAAGGCGACTGCTATTCGAAAATTTATGACGCTGCATGACGTCGCGTCGGTGGGTCACCTGAACTTTCGGGGAAAAAGGTTCCCCTTTTCTTTATTGGCTTAAATACAGGATGAAAATAAGAATTGTGGTGATTTGAAAGGCTTTAAAAAATGAGGTGATGCGACATCAGATATAATCGTATCGGCATTCTTGCCTCTTTTTACTGTGACCATAGCTGTTGTTGTAGTTTTCCCAGTCTAATATCGGTTAGCACACGTTGACAAGTGCGGGCTCACCTCAGTGCATATAAGCCCGGTGAAGCTTCTGCTCCGCAAAGCTAGCTTATCCTTATCGCGCGCTAACTTAGTGTGGGGAATGTGGGGCAAAGCTCAGGCCCTGCAGCCCGCCACCCACATTTATCAGTTGACTATTAAAGCAATTAAGACGACTGAAGTTGGGGTGGCTGCCCTCTCAGAGGTGAAAAGATCTGGCAGCGCCAATATTAGTGAGAGTGGCACTGACAATCACCATCTCCAGGCAGTGGCCATATCCCCCTCCATTGTTTGGCTTCTTATTGCTGTGTTTGTTGCTACTGATGTGTATAAACTTAATGTGAAGAGAATTTCTATGCCAATTTTTCTGGTTGATTTCAATAAGGTATCCGGCTGTGATCGAGCTTGCTACGAGATATATATTAGTCCCCATGTCTCGGGAGTTGATAATAATAACAGGCTCCTTCTCTAGATCTCTGGTTTCTGATACCAGTGCCCTAACCTGCACCGTTGGAAATGATAGAATGCCTCAAGTAACAGAGCCAACACTCCAGATCAGATTCAAATCCTTGCATCCACCCTTGGGTATTCCAATTGGAAAAACTGAAGGGTGAGTGTGCTCGATGTTTTGCTGTGGTTATCTTTGATAATATCAGAGCATCAACGATCAGAAGGACCTGTCACACAGCTTGTCTGACTAGTGGTCGGGGTTTGTATTCATATCTTTTTTCAGAGAATTTACAGAACAGTATATCAGGAACCTTGCTGAGAAGGTCGAAGGCCTTTTCCTAGTAAATTACTTTCACCCTAGAATTCATCCTGGCAGGCGACTGTAATTGACTCAATGGATAGGCAGATTATCTCATATTCTCTTGGGGTACAAGATCATTGGGCTAAGTATTTTTAGCATCTATTCTGAGTTAAACCACAGATTGTTAGGTTTTTCGTAAGTGATGTGGCAATACCAGCTCGTGATCCACTAACCCCATTAGTGAGGAGATCCCTACCCTGATCCTTTCTGAATCTCTGGAGATCTTATTGGTGGCCCCTAATGCATTCAGCATCGAGTCGAAACCATTGGGCAAAAATTATATATAGGAAATATAAGAATGCGGGTGATTTCTGTGTGAGGTTGTTATCTGTCCCAGAGGTTGGCTCAATAGATGGCGCCAGGTGAGATTCTCGTGTCTGTTTGTTTACAAAAACGGTACATCAATAGCACCGCGACATTTGGCATAGGCACATTATGAGTGATTCGCAACCTTTCTTCCTTGGCAATAGGAAATAAACTAGAAAAACCTGAACTTATTTTTCATCGCTTCCCTAAAGATGAAGATGGGTAAGAGCATTGATAGTCCAGCATTGCACATGAGAAAATAATTACTATAATTAAAACACGACTGTAAAAGAAATTTTAAGCTATATAAACCAGTCTTAAAGTTGATGTTACCAATGTTTATAGGTGTTACAAATGGATAGCAGTGTTCAAGGGCATCCAAATTCCAACTATTTGTGCAAAATAAGTCCAATACAATTATATGAGACATGAACATGCCGCGGTTGGTATTCTAGAAGCGCGCGTTCGTGTTAAAAGCGTGGCAAAGTCGTGGAAAGTATTGGAAAAATCGTGGAAACTCCATGACAAGGGGGTAGGCTTGTCACGATAGTTACACGGGCGAAAAAAAAATCATATTTTTACTGTACTTTTTCTTACCAATACTTCATATGAGCATACAACGGTTGGAAAGTAATATCTATATTGGATATATTAGGCATCATTGTCCTAGACTTGGATTACAAACCCTTTTAGGAAAACATGGATTCTCTGCTGATTTTGAGTTTGTTTACCTTTTGGCGGACTTTTCGAAGGAGAGTAAAGTTAAATGAAAGGTAAAAATAGTCAGGAACGTAAAGTTAAAGTATATAATTATATGAAATATGTATACATTAAATCTATACGTATGATATATTAAAGATCCGCATATATCTACAGTATATACAGAGACAAAATAAGGAAGATCTATTCATAAACACACGATCCCTCTCATCCCGTTTGTTTTGATCGAGCGTAGGGTGAATTACCAACGGCTCGTTCGTGAAATGTTTGTCAATTCTTTAACTAGGAACAAGTACATGAACACATGGACACAACATGAACATAACATGGCCATGACACGCAGAAAACGTCCAAGGATACGGCTGTATGTATTGTGATTATCAATATGCTTGTATAATTAACCAAGGCGTTAAGCCTTACAATAGGGCCACGTTGTATGAGTGTTACGACCCTAGCCGTAAACATTAGCAACTTCAGTCGGACTTATTGTGTGATTTTTGTAAAGATATATCATCTTTCAGTACCAATAAAACGGAATATAATCAATACGCAGATGAATACTGTAACAAACAACTTTATTGATTTACCATCACCATTATCTCCGAAGATGTGTAATTAGAAAGAAAACATATGAAATAACCGGTGTTTCATTAAGAATTATTCTATGTTAATACCATAATATTTATTATATTAATTTATACATGGTAGACACATTTCAAATAGACATTGAACCCCTGTTTATGAACAAATTCAAATGCTAAAACAGATAAATGAAAATACAGTAAATGGATGAGGGAGGTATACGTACGTGACTACCACACAATGGTTATGCACTGACTAGCTAGTAGGGGAAGGTTCAGGTGCTACCCCCTGACGAATCCAAATCCCCCGAACCCATGAGACAATGAACACAGTAAAGTGAGTAGCTTTGAAGTTACTAATTATGTTTGTATAAAGTAACATTAAACAGCGGTTTTGGTTATCCTGTGTTATCTTAATTATTATTAATAACTTTAATGAATGACACTCTTAATAAGAGACATCATTAAATCCATTGTTATATAATTATGGCTTCCCTCACTTAACAGCTAAAGACAACAAATCTTCACCAACTATTCATGGCAAGAGAACAGTGTGGCCCTCTTGTAAAGCTTTACCACCAAAGTTACCTCAACATAATCACCCAAGCTCATTAAATCTGTGTACTGTACAAATGTGAACAGCTAGTACAGCTGCCTCGACAGCAGTATTTAATGCAGAAGGACCAAGCTGCAGGTCTTTAAGGGCCTGGCATGTAACATGTCCTTTTGCTGGACCATGGCGTGTAGTTGATGGGATGATGTGTCCAACCAACAACATCATCGTGAGACTGGTATAGGACCTGTTACTTGCACAATCCAGGACCGCCACCTTTATCCACAAATGGCTTGATCCCTTGAGGAGCATCCTGTGTTGAGTCGACCAAACCTGCCAGGAATAAGATTTTGCCATGCCCCTGCTTGGCAGCTTGCTAAGAGGGATCCTCGCTGCAAAAGGTGGAGGGTGGACGCATCAAAGTTCTTTTCTTGGCATTGGCCGGCCCCATGATTTGATACGAGTTGATATTGTATGCTAAGTCCATGACTGTCCAAGAACACTTTACGAAATTGTAATCAACCCTCTGCGACCAATCCGAGAAACAACTTGTTACGTCCTAAGCTGAAAGTAGAATCACACATAAACTGTTTTATAAAAGTGTCTCGCTCTCACCGGCTTTCTCAGAAAACAGGAAAAACAGCAAACAAACAATTCATTATTACTCTGTATAAGCTAATTTCAGATCTATTATATCATAATTATGATCTTTCTTAATATTATTAAAGGACACGGTAAGAATGGAATGAAATTATCCATGTTTTGTTACACATTGTTAACCATTATACTGTTACCTCGCCACCTACAACCCACCAGCACCAGGCACGCTAGGCAGGCGGCATGTTGATCCAGAACAACTCCAAGGGCGCCTGACACTACAGCGGCCCAGAACACCGCAGAGAGGAAACACGGAGAGGCGAGGCAGGGCACAAAGAAAACACACAATAACACTAGTCTTATTTATTTATACAGGTTCTATACACGTTACACTATACCGTGGGCACAATACATGTTTACACATGATTATAGAGAAAAAGACACCGGCTGGTGTAACAATACTATTGTATTAATTTTCTCATCAATTTACCAAGAAAATAAAGAACAAATCAATGGCTCTTAAATCGTTCACCTAAAAGAGCCGACTCAGATCGACACATCGCTAATGCACAGGAAACTGCAATTTCAGCTGATATTTTGTAACCATTTTTTGCACAATTATGTGTACAATGTAGAAATTTGTCAGACATTTCTGTTTATCCAGTCTTTGTTGTGGAGGTGTAGTTCATCCCTGAAAAGGGAGCACCCCCCTCCCCTCCCCCCCATCCATTACTGATACTAACTGTACAGTGGATTTCTTATCAGTAGGTGTAAGCTCCAATTATTTCTTTTCCAGTCATCTCATTCAGGCTTTCAGATATCCTTGTAGTTAACTTATGCATTTGTAAAATACATAAGTCATGCAATAGCAAAATGAATAAGGAAGAGTTCCCCATCCTCTGATCTATTACTGACGCTGACTGCACAGGATTTCTTATTTGTTGTTGCAACTTCCATTTATCTCTTTTCCAGTCACCTCGTTCAAGTGTTCCGATTTCCTTGTGATTAACTTTTCGTCTTGTTAAATCATGAATCTAGGTAGTACAGAGTTATTTCATCAATGCAATAATCCATAATAACAGCTCCAATGATATTCATTATTCATTAATATACTATGAGTACATTACTTGTGTACACAGTATGACAAAATCATAACATCAATTAGCATGTAAAATAACAATCGAATACAAATATAAATTCTCCACTAAACAATAACAAAACGGAAAATGGCTAATGGGAATATTGATGACAATGCTAATACAGATTCTCATTTTGTAAAGAAGAGAAAATGGCTCACAAAGCCCAACTTACAGAACAATATAAGAATAAAGACAAGTTTTGACTCTCGGAGCATAGTTTAATTCTTGATATCCTATGGCAACAGTTTTAGTCTGTTTTTATACAGAATTTTTATAATAACATTTTCCTAGCATGTTTAAAAAGGATTTGAATACAATCTCCTGTCATGGGGAAAAGACCACACATTTTCGACACAAAAGCTCTCAGAATCTGCGAGGGGGTTTAGGGTTTACCTGTGTAGTTTCTCTAGGCTGAGATTTGCGAGCCATCTCTATCACTCCATTGCCATCACTAACTCCCTGTGAGGGCTGAAAAATATTTTCTAGGTCGTTTAAAGACTGTCCACGAGTTTCAGGTAAAAAGGCATAGAGCAACAGTGTCATCATGACATTAGCAGAAGCAAAGACAAGGAATGCAAAGCCAAGACCAATGTCTAATAGATATGGGAAGGCAAAGCTTATGACAAAGGTGAAAAGTGAGAAATTGAAATTGCATAATGAACATCCAATTGTTCGCACAGAAGTAGGAATGAGTTCGCCCAGAAGAGCCCAGGGAATAGGGCCGATTCCTAGGCCGTAGGCAGACACGAAAACCATCACGGCAGCGAGCGGGACCCACGATGACCCAGGGACGTCCACCAGCAGGAACACCGCGGCGACAACCTCGGCCACTCCGCACGCCAGAGACGTCGCGATCATCAGAGGCCGACGTCCGACGCGATCCACGACCGCTGCGGCGACTACGGTGAAGACTAGCCTCACGACACCCACCAAGACCGTGCAGGTGAAGGCGTCCAGGCCTACGCCCGCCTTCCGGAAGAGATACACCGTGTAGGAAAAGACCACGAACTGCCCTCCGAGCTCCCTCAGGATGAACACTGCCGTCAACAGGAGAACAGGCCGATAATTTTGAGGTTTGCAAAGTTGTTTCATCTGTCAAAAAAGACTACTATCACACAGATATAATTGAACCTTTCCAAGTGATATTGTATATCATTCAACATTCAATTGAAGTTAAGCTGAGCAAAGAAAGTGTAAGGAGACAATTTATATGATACGCTATCAGGTAGGTTTGCCAAAACAAATGATTTGACCGAGTGAAATTAGCAGAATTTGTCTTCTTATCAAAGATGAAATAAACTTATTGATATCATGACATCTTCACCTGATCCCTGATTGTTATCTGGCAAGTTCCTTGGATGCTTGCAGTAATTTCCTGAAGTTCGAGGCCCACGTTTTCAGTCGGACTTCTTAATTTCTT
>NW_028234427.1:27773390-27775890 GCF_977035675.1 Penaeus japonicus | reverse complement strand
GTAGAAACGGGAAAGAGGAGCTCTGTTCATCAAGTTGACTTACTTGAGAAATGAGAATATAGCTTATACTATGATTCGGTCTTCACTTTTTTATATGAACATATATAGAATGTATACATATAAGTATACAAAGTGTGTCTATACATCTATTTACTTATTTATGCATCTGTCTGTCTATCTACCCTCCCCTCTACACTCTCACTCTCACACTCACACTCACACTCTCACTCTCACACTCACTCACTCATTCACTCTCACTCTCACTCTCACTCTCACTCTCACTCTCACTCACAGACACACGCACACGCACACGCACACGCACACGCACACGCACACGCACACGCACACGCACACGCACACGCACACGCACACGCACACGCACACGCACACGCACACGCACACGCACACACTCACACTCACACTCACACTCACACTCACACTCACACTCACACACACACACACACACTCACACTCACACTCACTCCCTCATTCACTCTCTCACACACACACACTCTCTCTCTCTCTCTCTCTCTCTCTCTCTCTCTCTCTCTCTCTCTCTCTCTCTCTCTCTCTCTCTCTCTCAGTAATGGATGGTATAGACGGACAGGAATAATGATCTAAACAATGATAACAACAATCATGATTATCATAAGAGTAATCACTAAGAGTAATGGTAGATAGGAATGTTTTTTTCACTTCATATTTTTTATAAATCATATTTTCACTATATATTGCTATTATATATTATGTCTTTTTAAATGCCTTCATATTCTCAAAATATAAATAATTTCATCTCAAACCTTTGGCATAAATATTACATAGTGCTCAAATTCCTGGGAAAAATTCTAAACATCACTGATTTTCAGGAAGGGTTGAATCAAATAAGCAGATACATCCTAAAATCCATATCTACTTTTAATTATATACAAAATCATACCAGTGGTGACAGATGTAGTCCAATATAATGTATGGAACTGGCACCAATGAAGAAAATGATTATGATAATGATTAAACTAAAAACTATAGTAACAACGATGATAATAAAATTAAATATATTAACAATGATGTGTCTTAGAATAACAGTATATATCAAAGAATTTCCTAATCTCTAGCAATATACCTGATGGCAAATCACCTATCTCATATAACTTAAAATATCAGCAAAAAACACAAGATTCATGGCACATTGTCAGGGGTATAGGAGCCTGTGGGGTACTACTGCGAGGGTTAGCTGGTATTGTTCCTCTCAAACTTAACGATTCATTTGGTGGGAAATGAGTGAGATTCTTCACCTTCTACTCTTGAATATAACAACCTTCTCTGTAAAGGGTAAACTCATCAAAATATCTCATTAAAAAGTCCCTAACATTTTTTTTTCCCTCTCAAAACTGACATTCCATATATTCTAGTGATAACTTTTTTGAGTTACTTTGCTTTACCAAAGAACTTCCACCACTGTGCATCAGTCCGACTAATAGAACTAGACTACCTTGCAACAACAAACAAACGGAAACTGCCTCCCAGATAAGTCTCACTCCCTTCTATGTATTCTCATATGCATCATCAGACTACTTCTCTGTGAGAACCTCTCTCCACACACTGTACATCTGTAAGGTCTCTCCCCTGTGTGAACCCTCATATGCACAACTAAATTACCCTTATGTGAATATTTTTCTCCACACACCTCACAGCTATATGGCTTTTCTCCAGTATGCCCTCTCATGTGCATTACCAAGCTACTCCTCTGAGAAAACCTTTCATGACACACCTCACAACTGTATGGCCTCTCCCCAGTATGTACTCTCATATGAATTACTAAATTACTCTTGTTTGTGAATTTCTTCCCACATAATTCACAAGTATGAGGTTTTTCTCCTGTATGGCATCTCCTGTGCCGCACCAGTGTATATTTCGTTGAGAATTTCTCTGTACAAATTTCACAAGAATGGGGCTTCTCTCCTGTGTGAGTTCTAATGTGTCTCACCAGGGTACTTTTGCGAGAAAATTTTTCATTACAAACCTCACAGCTAAAAGGTTTCTCTCCTGTGTGAACTCTCATATGCTTTGTTAAACATCCTTTCTGTAAGAATATTTTGCCACAAACATCACATGTGTATGATTTCTGATCTTTTAATGACAATAACTCATTTGGCATTTCACTCTTCACAGACAATAACTGCAAATCACTATTCACAGCCAGCAACTGCATATCACTCTTTACAGATATCAACTGCATATGAGTGTTCACAGACTTCATCTGAACATCATTGTTTACAGGTTTCATAGGTGCATGAATCACTGCATGTCGTGTAAGATGACCCTTTTGAGAAAACTTTTTATCACATACCTCACAGCTAAATGGTCTCTCATCTGAATGTGCTCTCATATGACTGACTAAATGGCTTCTGTGATGATATGTTTTACTACACACTTCACATGTAAAAGTTTTAATGGCAGCATGCAGTCTCATGTGTGATATGAGTGCACGTTTCTGTAAAAA
>NW_028234427.1:27758390-27765890 GCF_977035675.1 Penaeus japonicus | reverse complement strand
GAAACATGCACTGTCCTATATGGTTTTACTTTTATAATTTTTAAAATGTAGAATGGACAGTGCATGTTTCTGGCATCAGTGGGTTAAGTGCAATGACATGACATACATTGCGTTCTAAATCCTAGTCCACACTATGGGTTGTTACACATGTTGTAGAGTTCAGTCTCACGAGTGTCCAGACTAAAATAACTTTAGTCTGATGGGCCACTACTGCATCGGTGTCTGTTGAGCATTGAGGGAAGGCAAGATGAATGCTGGTGAGGGTAAAGAAAAGCAATGTTGTGGAGCATTATTGCCCTATGCTCAGTAAAGAAATTATTGAAAAATAAAATATAGGACAGAATGGTGTAAGTATTGTGGCAGAGTCAGAATTCTGGTCAGAAAGAAGACTTCTAAATGCCAAGCTGTGCTAAAGCATCACTATTGAATTGCCCTGCTTATATATTGCAAAAGTGCCCATAGTATGGATATGGACAAGGCTTTCATACATGATATGAATGTCATGCATATATATTCATTACTAAAGGCTTTGCTTCTAATTTTGACCTTATATTTATCTAATCATGATTCTTTTCACATGTTTCACGTTTCTTTGTTCTGTACATGTGCAATTTATGTCTTCCTAATTGGTAAATGATTATTAGAAAAATATAGGAGAGGATATGAAAATTAGGTTGGAGCTATAGTAAGAAAAATAGCATACAAATCTAATTATCTTACTATGTCTGCTTGCCATTAAAATTTTCACAGCCTTTATCACGCTTGCATTTCGTGATATAAGTGTGTTGTAATGAATCACTGTTATACCACTTGCAGATGGTGTAAGGAAGTTGGAGTACGTAGGAAGTGCCTCATCCGTGCCTCGCCTTGAACCCTTTAGTCCAGGACAAGTTTACAACTTCAGCAAGGCACAGCAGGTGCATGTCTTGCCTGCTTCCAATGCTGCCCAGTCAGACCTCTCCCTCACCTGAGTTCTTGCCAAGCCTCTGTCAAATTGAGTTCTGATGCATTTCCTTCTTTCTTTATTCTGACCCAGATAATGAAGGTCTTCCATCAGGATTATTGGTGCACTTTGATTATTTCATTCACAACTGGATGTAGTTTTGATCTTTTATTTGTATGGAAGTAAGGAATGTAGGGTTTCTTTTTTCTGATCCTTTAAAAAAAGTTATCACAATAGCTATAACACTGTCAAACCTCACTATTTGTATTTCCATGGATGGTAGCTATAACAATTTAAATTTATTCAAAATATAATTGCAAAACCATAAATAGAAAATTTTAGAGACTCATTTTTGTCTCTCAGAATTTTTTTCCTCACCATGTAAGAATATACAGAGACAGAAGCAGTGCATCACACTTCCAAGTCACAAAGTCCATGCAGTTGAAAATCAGTGATGGCTTACTGAAAGCACTAAATAGGCCTATTGTGATGATCTTGAGGATAATACCCAGTATTATTATTACTAGAACAACATGTTATATATTTACATGTGTAAATCTTGTACGCAAGATGGTGATTAGCAAGACCCTGTGATCTGATGTATATATTCTTCTTCTACTATAATACTTGGATGGTGCTGTTGAGCTTCATTGAGGTGACATTAGAGAAAATATTCTGGATACATCATTTTGATTTTGAGATCAACTTTTTCCCTTTGTATATACACTAGTGATGAACTGAATGAAGAGTGAAAGAGGGCTAGAAAGAATAGAGGGAGGGAGAAAGAAAGGGAGAGGGAAGGGCAGGGGGAGGATAGGGAGTGGGATAGGGAGTGCACAAAGGCCTCAGGCAACACACTACTTTGATTATTTTATTGTTACATATATGCATTATATTGAGTTTACTGTTGTATAAGGGATGATGAAAGGAATGTATGATTTAACTGTTGCCCACTTTGTTTTCGACGTTATCAAAAGATACAGATGATGTAATAAATTATTTACCTGTTATTGTGTAATATTTGATCCCTACTTACTGAAATATAAGTAAATAATATGCATGTTCAGTAAAACAGGAAAAAATAAAGGTTACTTTTGGTTTACATTTGCCCCTTTTACCTAATAATAGTTGTACTGTTTTAGTCCAGTCTGCAAATAATCCATACAAAATATGATCTAGTACCAGAGTTACCACATGCATTGTGTGTTTTTGTTTTTGTTTTTTCAGCTCTTTTCTTTTATGCAGTTTAAAATGGATATTGCAAGTAGCAGAAATTTTCTAGCATCATTCAGTACACATGAATGAGGGTGTCACTAATTTCCACATGTTCCAAAGTAGAACACCTACAGAATGCAAAAAGTTAATACAAGAAATATACAAGGACATTTTCTATATTCATATCCAACAAATCATACTTTGAACAAAATTAATTTTGAACTTTACCAACTTTAATGTCATCTGTCCACAGTGGCCTGGTCAGGCGGTAGTGAGGGGGAGGAATTTTCTCTAGTTCCTTGTTCAACCCTCATGGCCTTGATGTCCCTGAATGAGTGACTGTGGTGGCAGCCATCCCTTGAGCCCTTGCTAGTCCACAGGCTTGACTGATGGAGACATGTTGGAGATGACAAGGTGTCAACAGCAGACCCTATCATACATGGATCCTCTGTTTAAGCTCTGCTCCACAGGGTGAATAGTTTGTTCTGCATCACTATGGTAGTAATGCTGACCTTTTTGGCAAGGCCTACATCTATTCTAGGCCAGTGTAGCCATGTACAGGCTGATAGGGAGTGCTGGTGCAACCCTGTAAGAACTGGTGGCAGAGTATGCTCTTCTGAGAAAGAATGGCCCTTGATATACCATGCCATTTCTGTACTGGCTAGTCAAGGCAAATCACTTTTTTTGCTAGCAAGCCCATACATAGCCCATACCAGAGCAGTCTTCTACAGGCTGATTAGTTAAGGGTGCCCCTACCAGATAGCTTGGTTATTGACTATTTCTGCCAATGAAGCCCTCTCCAAGTTGGTTAATCATGGCTAGCAACTCCAAGATAAAATAGCTTACAGCTATTCAGTGTCTCTGAGTCTGGTGGCTCTCATGACTGTAGTTTTACTGATATGATCTTTATCTAATTGCCACAGAGGTTTTGTGATGTGTGCTACATACCTTCTCAGTCTGCTTGAACTTGCTGCCATGAGGGTATGGTGAAGGTCTCCACTATCCACAATTCCACATGCAGGTCTCCTCTCCTTCCATATTCGTTGTCTCCTTGTTATGAATGATACAGCTTTAAGGTTCAGATGTGACTCAGGCAGCCAAACACACTCTTACATTTCTGTCTTTTTCTGTCATATTGTGATAAAAAATAAATCTTTGTCTTCTATCTTTTAACCCTACAGACAGGTATCATGACATACATGACGCAGGAGTTTTTGACCTGATGATGGGATTTGCAATGTACATGATGTTGGGGGATTTTAGATCACTGTGTTTCTTAATTAATTGAGTAAATAGTGAGCGATGATAACACTTGCAATCACAATTACGATAATTGTTGGGTTTCACCTAAAATCCAAAACCTAAATGGCACCACTTTCTCTTAGCACCAGCAGGAAAGAGAGCCTTGAATGGCACTCATCTATGGTCTCTAGTAAGCACTATCTTTAAGAGAGTGATGGCACACAGCAAATTGTTGAGCTCTTGCTCTAAAATACCAGTGATGAAAGATGTGCAGGCAGAATGAGAAGAGGAAGGTGACTCAAACTATGATGTTCTCCCATAGCTATGTGCAAGACTCTGACTCCTATGACCAACTAAATGATACCATTTCTTTGTCACTGATACCAGCCTGTTATACTCTCCAGTGACCTTGGCATGCTTCTTTTCTTTGAAGTCAATTGTGTTGCTTACCACACATGAAGACACCAGATAGTATTCTCCGTAAGGTATATTAAACTCTACCATATCCTCTTCCATGATTTCCTTTTTCTCTCCCTATTTCTCCCTACAGTGCATTTACATACAGATAGGTTGGCCTCTGGTATTCTTTCACAAGCGACTTTTAGATCTTTGTTGTTATGCAGTTTCTCTCCTCTCTCAGTCCTTTCATTATGTGTTGAGCTTGTGTGCCAAATTGTATTATTAAAAATCCTCTCTTTTTCTCATATTGTTCTGTAAGTTGGGATGCGTGTTTCATTTACTTTCTTTACAAAATGCTTTTGGTTTAACTCGATAGGACAATGTTGAAAGTGCACACCTCACCTTGCAATGAGGTCACCTATCGATCAAACTACTCCTCCAGAGACCCTTATTAATATTATCTTTACCCTTATTATATACAAGTATCTGTTGCATATAATGTAATAAACAAATTAAGCATTTCCCCACATATTTATTTGATACACACAAATTACTCTATCAACACAATATGAGTATAGATATAACATTATAATATAACATATAACATGTACAAAAACACTGGTTAATAAAAAAAAGTTGCAAAAGAAAATATACACTCTTTTTTGTTAGAAGTCATCCAGACCAGTTCCTCTACCATATCTCTTTGTGTCAAAATCATTTGTTTTGAATATCAACAAAATGTCTTGTTGATATCTTATATCCTGTCAATATCTTTCCTCACACTTTCAATCCTACTTGCATTATATACTTATTAGAGGGTAAAGACAATGGAGTCCTACTCGTGCAGTTTCATGAATCTATCACTTTATTCTAGCTTGCTAAAAATCCTCCCACAATTAGGAACTATCATGTCAATAATTGTGATTTTGGGGTGAATCAATGGCAAGTCTGGTTTTACCGGTGGGAAGTCTTTCTTATTCTTATGTAATTTACAAGCAGTTGCAGATTTCTCCATGTCACTCAGCAAAGTGCAAAAGTATGTGTGATTCTAGCTTTCATATTAGTGTTCAGGTATCATCACAGAAATGAAAAGTTTAATTCAGAAATTCCTTATATTGGGTATGATTAAGATAAGGGTATCCAGAACTTGATGTACACATATGAATTGAATGTCACAAATTCCTGTTGCTGGATCTTAATTAATAATCCCAACTTTGCTATCTGTTCCTTGCAAATGCCAATATTGTTTATACCCCCACATTGGTGGCTGCACAGACAAAATGATGCAATCATTGATCTGTTTCTATTTTCCATTCTCACAATACTATGATTTGTGTGGTCTTGCAAATTTGCAACATTTGTAATCTTGGTTAATCTCAATACTTTGGAATTTCACAAATGCCAAAGTGTACTTGCTTTTAGAAAGACTGAGATCCAAACTGTGCCAAGTATGATTTCTAAAATATTGTGTCTGCACAATATAATAAACTACAGGTGTTTTTTGGCACTCATGGGTCCTTTTGATTTTCTTTTCTCTTCTGTTAAATTTTCTCTGGAATCTGTTCTTTCTTCTCTTGCTGCATCACTGTTTTTTGAAACTTACACCTTTTGCCTCATATAAGTAAATAATATATAAAATAGGTATTGCAAAATCTTCAGTCTGTTACAGCTGATTTCCATCCCTATTGACACTTTTCTCCAGTTTTTCTTCAAATTCCTTTGCTCTCCTCACAGTATCACTAACTTCTCAATGCAACATTGCATGCTAGTTAATGGTATGTTGGCTCTCTGCCAGACGACCAACACAACTTCACATGTCTCCTGTTACACCTTTTGCCTCATATAAGTAAGTAATATGTAAAATAGGTATTGCAAAATCTTCAGTTTGTTACAATTGATTTCCATCCCTATTGACACTTTTCTCGTTTTTCTTCAAATTCTTTTGCTCTCCTCACAGTATCACTAACTTCTCAATGCAATATTGCATGCTAATTAATGGTATGTTGGCTTTCTGCCAGACGACCAACACAACTTCACATCTCGTGTTATATTGATCATTAACCCATTTGTGCCAGTTGACTTGCTATCATGGGGTCAGAAAACAACCCTGGACCAGGGGGATGTCCTGAGATGCGGTGCATTTTCTGGCTGAGCCCTGGGAGACCAGTGATGCACTGAAATGTCAGCAATAGATTGTTCTCAAATACAATCATTTTACATAATTTCTTAGACTCTGTTACTTTAGTTTAGGTGTTTGAGTATCATAAAATAAGATATAACATTAAAAAAATAATGTGACAGAAAACTACACGATATTGATGAAATAATGGTAATTTCTGCTTCTTGATCGATTGAATAAAAAGATCCAAGTCAAAAAACTATTTTAAAACCAAGTGTGTTTGGCCAAGAAATAAAATAAAGTAAAAAATTACAATACTACTTGTAATTTGTTGATTACCCGTGATATCACGTCATGTCACATCATGAGGTACATGTACATACTCATAAGTAGGTGTATGATTATTCATATTGTTCTTTTCATTTTGGTAAAAAAAGAAAATGTATAAAAAATATTTTTTGATGCCCCACTAAGAAATTGCTTCCACTTTCCTTTGGTATTTTCACATAGAAGTGAAGAATATAAGCAAGGCTCAATCAAATAAAACTAAATAGGCATTACTGTAACATGTTTTTTGACTTAAATAACTCCTCTGAACATGGCAATATTTTTACATGCCTCTACATTGTAGACGCATTCATGAAAACCATAAGAATAAGTGAAAAACGCTCTGAGATGATCAGCGCGGCCCCGCGCAGCAAGAAAACACCCCAGCATGAAGTGTTGTGCGCTTGTTATCTTCCCGGCGTTAGCGAGAGTAGACAAAAATACGTCCCGTTGTGAATGGGTTAAGTCCACATGACATGATCTATCCCTGCTGAGCAAAGTAGTCACACAACCTCTGTCTGATTCCTTTATGCCATGCTACAAGGTCTGCAGAGGCTTTGACATGAAGAAATTCCAGCAGGCTTCTGCTCACTTAAATAACTTAAAATATGTATGCAAAGACTTCCCACTGTCGCCAGAGTAGTCTGGAAACCACTTTAGAAGGTTAGCTTAATTGAAAGGTAACCCTCATCACCTAGGTGAGGATTAGTGATGGTGCCTAAACAAAATGTAGCCATGCACAGCCTTCCTGTTGTCCTGAGTTGAGACAAAAAGCATTTTGTACAGAAAGTAAAATGGAACAAGAATTCCAACTATATGTGAAAAAAAGGACTTTTGAATCATCTTAGTGCCCATTCCTCTTTCAAGCAGAAGGCAATGGCATTCACTTTGATAAACTTTCACCCACTTAATGAAATATCAAGGGTAGCTAATTATCCCAAATCCCATACCCAAGAGCATGCGGCAATGTAAGCTTAGGTGGTTAGGTGGTTTTGCTGTGTTTTCTATGCCCTTAAGGTATATTCTCTTCTCTGAAATCCCTCCCCCATTTAGGCAGGTAGGGTTCATTCTTACCATGATATGCACATGTCTTAGGGAGACTTGTTGTCCAGTGTGGGTTTTGCTGCCCATCTCACCCTAGGCCGTCCTCTCTTTTTTGCTGGCTCAGCTAACATCCTACTCTCCTTATACAAAGTAAAGAGATTTCTTCTCACACACACACACACACACATATATATATGCATCCCTGAAGGAC
>NW_028234427.1:27738390-27743390 GCF_977035675.1 Penaeus japonicus | reverse complement strand
TTGTACAGAATCATTTCAGAGGGACGACGCAGAGACACAGGGTAACGCATAATGTGTGCCAATTTGTGACCTTTCACTCATAACACAGCACAACCGCACAATTTTCCACATTAGCGCATGGTCAGTGGATCACTAAGTCTCATTAAAAATGTCAGTAATAAAGATTAGATGAACAAAGAAATAACTACATGATATAAAATGAATGTATTAGTACTCAAAAAACAAACAAACGTTTTTCGCACTGATTAGTGTGCACGACTGCCCAAGTGAATATTAATCACGAATCCTAATTGGGTGCAATGAGAAAAGTTAGAAAAACCCTGCTTGAGTACATGTTATCAGTTCCAGTGTAGAAACTATAACAGCTCTTTCTCCAATGAAACTGAGATTAGAAATTACGAAATTAAAGTAGATAAGAGGGGTGAAAATAAGAGAAAATAGCGCGAAGATAAGTGCGAAAAGGAACTATTGAGAGAAATTAAAGAGGTGGGGCGAGACCACCTGATCGTTTGGGTCGTTTTCTTTCATGCCTGGGCGCAGGGGGGGGGGGGGGGCCGGGGGCGGGGGGGAAACTGGGGCAGATGCTACCTTGTGGCCAGGAAGGTGTGAATTTAACAAGGTAAGTAGCAAAGTAAGTAGCTGAAGGCTGATCAAACTGAAGTATGAACAAATATTAACATTGTAAGTTAAGTGAGCGAAAGAACATTGGACTTAAAACTAAAATCGAAAACTAAAACATGAAATTGAACGTAACCTGAGATACTAAAAAAATGGAATTGAACACTTAACTTATACATGAAATTAAACGAGATTGAAACAAAACAGGACAGAAACGAAATCAAAACATATGGCTGATGAAGAGGGAGAGGCTAGATAGAGACAAAAAGAGCAACTGGTAGAGATGTGGCGTGCTGCATAGGTGAGGTAATGACAACTGGGTCTGACTTGTGTAAATATGCAGGGTTCGAACGGAGAACATTTAAATAGTTAAGATAATTCATAACAAATGATGATAATGGTGATTGTAACAAAATAAATCAGACAAAAACGAAATATAATAAAAGAACTCGAACAAAAACAGAAAATGAGGTTGGACATTGCGAAGGGTTGTAAACTAGGGATAATCAATTGCAAATGCAAACACAGACGCAATATGCAATGTTGCAATTGAAGCTGCATACATTTGCAACAAATAGGATGAATAATTGATGTTGCATGGGCTGCAACGAGAAAGGAAAAATGCAATTGAAGTTACATACGCTTGCAACAAAAGGATGAAATGCAATTGAGGTTGCATAAGGTTGCAACAAAAGGATCAATGCATCTGAAGTTGCATTAGGTTGCAAGAAAAGAATGCAATTGAAGTTGCGTAAAAGGAAAGGGTGCAATCAACATACAAGAAGTGGTTTAACACTGAAAAACATTTACAAAAACTGAAACACGGGTCGTGGTAATGATTATATAAATAAATAAGCGAAATAAATGATTTTTTTTTCTTATGAGTTAACTGAGGTTTAACAGTTTTAGTCTGTTTTTATACAGACTATTTCTGATATCAGTTCCCTAGCATGTTTAAAAATGGTTTAAATACAATTACCTATCATGGGGAAAAGACCACACAGTGCATATGTGATTTGAACATGCGCTTCTTTTGAACATTTTCGACACAAAAGCTCTCAGAATCTGCAAGGAGGTTTAAGGTTTACCTGTGTAGTTGCTCTATGCTTAGATAGGAGAGCCATCATTCTATTTCCATCACTAACTCCCTGTGTGGGCTGAAAAAATATTTTCTAGGTCGTTTAAAGACTGTCCACGAGTTTCAGGTAAGAAGGCATAGAGCAACAGTGTCATCATGGCATTAGCAGAAGCAAAGACAAGGAATGCAAAGCCAAGACCAATGTCTAATAAATATGGGAAGGCATAGCTTATGATAAAGATGAAAAGTGAGAAATTGAAATTGCATAATGAACATCCAATTGTTCGCACAGAAGTAGGAATGAGTTCGCCCAACAGAGCCCAGGGAATATTGTTGTCAACAGGTCGATGACTTTGAAGATTGAAAAGCTGTTTGATCTGTCAATATTAGGGAAACTAGCAGAATATGACTTCTTATTAAAGACCAGTTAAATTTATAGATGTCATGACATTTACACCTGATCTTTAATTGTTATCTGGCAAGTTCCTTGGATGCTTGCAGTAATTTCCTGAAGTTCGAAGCCCACGTTTTCAGTCGGACTTCTTAATTTCTTGAGAGACTCCATTGCTGCTTCTTTCCGATCTCGGCGAATCAGCCAGTAGGGGGACTGGGTTTACAAGAACAATGATTAAGAATCAATGTGTTTAGATTGGCTAAAACATGCTGTAACATGTTAAAGGCGCACACACGAAGAGAATGGTATATATTACCACAGGTACAAAGAAGGTGAGGAGGGCGACCGAGATCACAGGAGCTGCACAAACAGCCGTGGCAACGTCCCAGGGAAGGGCGTGTGCCATGATGTAGATGGCCATTTGTCCGAGGGCGACGGTGATTTCTTCAATACTGAGTGACAGACCGCGAATGCGTGGCTCACTAAGCTCTGCAGTCAGGACAGCCGCAACAGGACCCAAGGCAGCGGAAATGAGACAAGAAACCACACGACCCAAGTAGAAGAGGGAGAGGTAGGGAGTAAAGGCCTGGACACTGTTAAAAAAGTTTTTAATTAATAATCGATCGAAATTATACTTCCATATATCATCTCTCTTTCTCTCTCTCTCTCTCTCTCTCTCTCTCTCTCTCTATATATATATATATATATATATATATATATATATATATATATATATATATGTTCATGTGTTGCTCCCTCCAGGGTGTTCTACCATGTTTATTTTTTATTGTTCATGAGTTCAGTTTGAGTATTTTTATTTCGCAGTTTAGTCTTGTTCACATTTTACTGTTATAATTCACTTATGTAAGACCTACAAATACAAAATTGGTCATGGAAGACACGAGACAATTCCAGGTCAGCACTCAAAACGGTTGACCACGCCTCCCGACCGATCTGCGCTAGGCCTAGCTCTGCCCCTCGATAATGACCCGTTAATCTTTAATTGACATGTCAGGAATTATATTATAGATATGTAAATAAAGCAGACTCACTTGAAGTGCAAGTGGGATCGTTGTTGGATAGTTATTCTATAACACCGAGCTTACCCTTGTTGGACTTAGTGGCGTGAAAGGGTGAATGGCATGTTACGTGCATTGCAACCAAATTTATTACCATTTCTACCCCGGGTGACGAAACCGAATCACAGGCAGGTCCGAGTTCCGTGGTATTTATAAAGAAATTTCTGGTCTCGGTCCAGAAACTTGGCAAGAAAGCGGGCTGTCGAACCCCAGCAGAATGTCCTGTGGCCAATCAGGTCATGCAAAGATACAGGCATTCCATCATTGTAGCGCCCACTTCGGCCCAGTGGGTCATGCTCCTCACGGGATACACATACATAAATGTAGATATATGAACTCACACACACACACACATACATACATACATACATATATATATATATATATATATATATATATATATATATATATATATATATATATATATATATATATATATATACATGCAAACATAAAAAAAATATGTATATATATGTGTGTGTGCGCGCATTTATATGTGTATGTGCATGTGCGTGCGCAATTAGCTGCAAGCAAACATTAGTGTTGAAATCCTACCCAGCCAGTTTACATTAGTATTCATAATTTTGGACAACACTTTCGTCCAGCCAATCCCAAAACCTATGTCCAGCTTCGCTGCTTCCACAATAAAACCGAAAATCACCTGTCGGGAAGAATAAGTTACAACTACATATCAAAAAGTATCATATGCTAAGTATTTGTATCTGCACACACACACACACACACACACACACACACACGCACACACACACACACACACACATATATATATATATATATATATATATATATATATATATATATATATATATATATATATATATATATATATATATATATATATATCATCATCATCATCAACCTGTATCATTCCACTGCAGGACGTAGGCCTTTCTCAATCTTTTCCAGTCATTCCGGTCTTGTGTCCTCTGATTCCAGTTTACTCCTGCAGAATTCACTATTTCATCCCGCCATTGGTTTTGCCCTTGGTCTCATTGTGTTGTGTATTTCCCATTCTGTTGTTTTCTTTGTCCACCTGTTGTCCTGTCTCCGATATATATGTCCAGCCCACTGCCGCTTTTTCTTCTTAATGCTTTTGAGTATATCCTCTACTTTTGTTTGTTGCCTGATCCATGTGGCGCTTTTCTTGCCTCTTAAGCTAACTCCTAGCATTAGTATTTCCATTCCTCTTTGAGCACTTATTAATTTTCTCTCGAGTGACTTGGTCGTAGTCCATCTTTCAGACCCATATGTCATTACAGGGAGGACACATTGGTCAAAAATCTTTCTCTCTAGACCAGTGATTCCCAACCGGGGTTCCGCGGAACCCTGGGGTTCCGCCGACCATCACCAGGGGTTCCGCGAGAAACCGTAAAATAATTATGTGCTATTACAATATGACAGTGATCTTAATTCATAATTCGTAACTCCTACTCAACAACACGTCACAAACAGTCTCCAGACACCAACATACTCGTACGTGTCAGTCAGTACAATGTATATACTAGTAATGAGAGCAAATGCTATGCATAGAATTAAGGGGGAAAAAAAAGTGTTATTACCGGTGCGGGATACGCCCTTCATTCCTACTCCTACTCCTCTGTGAACAAGCATTCTCATGCCTGACCATCATTAAAAGCAAATCAAGAAATCGTCTTCTGTCTGTCGAGGAAGAACTGCGCGTGTGTCTGTCAAAAATTCGGCCAAGAATTTCACAGATACGCAGAGGGAAACAAGGCCAAGTGTCACACTGAAGGCAAGTCATAACATTACTGACTTATTAGTGTGAACTCTCATTTGATGTAATATTAGA
>NW_028234427.1:27725890-27730890 GCF_977035675.1 Penaeus japonicus | reverse complement strand
CGCGGCCTGGCTGCGCGGGCTTACGACGTCGTTAGCTGTTTTGAGTAACCGGCCCCTGGCCATTAGTACCCCAGGCCCCTCCACCGTACCAAGGGGTTTACCCATTAGGGGGCTGTTGCTGAGATACCGGTAATCAGTAGGGGCATCAAGTCCATCTTATGTTTGAGAAGGACCCTTCTGCTTCAGGTAAGACGGACCAGATGGTTCACTGCTTTGGAGATAATCCCGTGGACAGTTCTATAGGTGGCCAACGTCTTAATACAAAACTGACCCACGGCGCATGTAAGAGCGCCCCACGCTAGTCTCCCGTCCACTCCCGCCTTTAATCTGCTTGAGTCTCCCTCACAACTAGGGGGGATAAATAGACAAGGAAATGGGTAAATATGAATATAGAATGATGGATTGCACGATCATTAATTATATGTATTCAACGTCTCCCGAACAGGTGATTTTCGCTCTGATTGTGGCAGCGTCGAAGCTGCACGTGGGTTTTGTGATTGGCTGGCCGACGGTTCTGCCCAAAATCCAAGCTGAAAACACAACGAGTTTTACGATGACCGACACACATGTGCCCTGGATCGGTATGAATTGCACACCAATACGTATAGGTTAAGCGAACATATATTCCATTAACCTTGATTCTGAAAACACAACGAGTTTTACGATGACCGACACACATGTGCCCTGGATCGGTATGAATTGCACACCAATACGTATAGGTTAAGCGAACATATATTCCATTAACCTTGATTCGTTGTGTTCATGTCAATAGCAATTATCATGTACTATCCTGTTGCATGGCATTATTTGTGTTGATGTTTGTACATTCAAGATTTTATTTAGATTTTTTTTGGCGGGGAGAGGGATACAACGGGAATAGTAATGACAACGGATGAAAGAGAACGTCTTATGTTTTATAAAATGGATTAAAAAAAAAATACTGTATCACTTTAAAAATCTATTAAAACTGATTGATGTTAGTGAATACAATTCATCTAAAATATGTTAACAGTTTATTTTCAAAGTAAAAAGAAAAAAACAACAACAAAAAAACAAGCGACGTGGATAGCATGGTATCTCTGACGTCGTGTGCGAACAGACACGAGTTTGCGCTCGTCTATGCGTTAACCTCTCTCTTCCAACAGTGTCCATGCAGGGAATAGCAGGCGTCGTGATAACTCTCGTCATCGCGCCAACCATGGAGGCTTTTACACACAACGCGGACGGAAATATCTCCTTATTCTCCTCCTACCTGCAGGAATCCCTTGGCTCGTCCAGGCCTTTACTCCCTACCTCTCCCTCTTCTACTTGGGTCGTGTGGTTTCTTGTCTCATTTCCGCTGCCTTGGGTCCTGTTACGGCAGTCCTGACTGCAGAGCTTAGTGAGCCACGCATTCGCGGTCTGTTACTCAGTATTGAAGAAATCACCGTCGCCCTCGGACAAATGGGCATCTACGTCATGGCACACGCCCTTCCCTGGGACGTTGCCACGGCTGTTTTTGTGCAGCTCCTGTGATCTTGGTCGCCCTCCTCTACCTTCTTTGTAACTAACCTGAGGTAATGTATACGATTCTCTACGTGTGCGCACCTCTAACATGTTACAAGCACTTGTTTTAGCCAATCTAAACACATTGATTCTTAATCATTGTTCTTGTAAACCCAGTCCCCCTACTGGCTGATTCGCCGAGATCGGAAAGAATCAGCAATGGAGTCTCATCAAGGGAAAATTTAAGAAGTCCGGGGATAGGGGGGGGGGGGGGGGGGGGGGGGGGGGGGGACTGAAAACGTGGGCCTCGAACTTCAGGAAATTACTGCAAGGCATCCAAGGAATCTTGCCAGATAACAATCAGGGATCAGGTGAAGATGTCATGATAGTCATTAAGTTTATTTCATCTTTGATAAGAAGACAAATTCTGCTAATTTCACTCGGTACAAAATCATTTGTTTTGGCCAAAAAAACCTACCTGATTAGCGTATCATATAAATTGCCTCTTGTTACACTTTCTTTGCTCAGGCTTAAACTTCAATTGAATGTTGATATGATATACAATAATCACTTGGAAAGGTTCAATATATATCTGTGTGATAGTAGTCTTTTTTGACAGATGAAACAACTTTTGCAAACCTCAAGTAATTATCGGCCTTGTTCTCCTGTTGACGGCCAGTGTTCATCCTGAGGGAGGGGAGCTCGAGAGGGACAAGGTTACGTGGTCTTTTCCTACACGGTTGGTATCTCTTCCGGAAGGCCGGGCGTAGGCCTGGACGCCTTCACCTGCACGGTCTTGGTGGGGTGTCGTGAGGCTAGTACTTCACCGTAGGTCGCCGCAGCGGTCGTGGATCGCGTCGGGGACGTCGGCCTCTAAATGATCGCAGAACAGTCTCCTGGCGTGCGGACGTGGCCGAGGTTGTCGCCGCGGTGTTCCTGCTGTGTGGAGCGTCCACTGGGGTCATCGTGGGTCCCGCTCGCTGCCGTGATGGTTTTCGTGTCCTGCCTACGGCCTAGGAATCGGCCTATCCCCTGAGGCTCTTCTGGGCGAAACTCATTCCTACTTCTGTGCGAACAATTGGGATGTTCAGTTAATGCAACTTTGAAATTTATCCCTTTTCCGCTTTGTCATAAGCTTTGCCTTCCCATATTTATTAGACATTGGTCTTGGCTTTGCATTCCTTGTCTTTGCTTCTGCTTATGCCATGTTGACACTGTTGCTCTATGCCTTTTTACCTGAAACTCGTGGACAGTCTTTAAACGACCTAGAAAATATTTTTCAGCCCTCACAGGGAGTTAGTGATGGCAATGGAGTGATAGAGATGGCTCGCAAATCTCAGCCTAGAGAAACTGCACAGGTAAACCTTGAACCCCCAGCAGATTCTGAGAGTTTCAGCGTCGAAAATGTTCAAAGTAGAGCTTGATAAAATCACATGTTATCGTATTTAGACCATTTTTAAACTTGCTAGGAAATGATATTAGAAATATTCTATAAAAAAAAACTAAAACTGTTGCCATAGGAATTCAAGAATTAAACTATGCTTCGAGAGTCAAAACTCCTCTTTATTCTTATATTGTTCTGTAAGTTGGGCTTTGTGAGCCATTTATAAAATGAGAATCTGTATTAGCATTATCATCATCATTCCCATTAGCCATTTACCGTTTTGTTATTGTTATGCTAATCAATATTATGATTTTGTCATATTGTGTACGCAAGTAATGTACTCATAGTATATTAATGAATAATGAATATCATTGGAGCTGTATCTAAAACCTCTTTATTATGGATTATTGCATTGATGAAACAACTCTCTACTTCCTAGATTCATGATTTAACAAGACGAAAAGTTAATCACAAGGAAATCGGAACACTTGAACGAGGTGACTGGAAAAGAGATAAATGGAGGTTGCAACAACAAAAAAGACAATGCCTGTGCAGTCCAGGCGTCAGTAATTAGATCAGAGGATGGGGAACTCTTCCCTTGTTCATTTTGCTATTGCATGACTTATGTTATTTTACAAATGCAAAAAGTTTAACTACAAAGGATATCTGAAAGCCTGAATGTGAATGAGGAAAAGAAATAAATTGGAGCTGTACAACCTCTACTGATAAGAAATCCACTGTACAGTTAGTATCAGTAATGGATGGGGGGGGGGGGAGGGGGGTGCTCCCTTTTCAGGGATGAACTACACCTCCATAACAAAGACTGGATAAACAACTTTGGAAATATAGATGTACAAAAATTGACAACAAAATATCAGCTGAAATTCTAATTTCCTGTGCATTAGTGATGCGTTGTTCGTGAATGAGCCGGTTCTATGAGTCGACTCTTTCAGGTGAACGATTTAATAGCCGTTTAAGAGAAGATTAAGAAAATGGTATAATGGTTACTAATGGGTTACAAAAACTGGCTAATCTCATTCCATAGTTACCGTGTGTTTTCAAAATAATAATATCAATAATAGTAATCATGATAGAATAGATTTGAAATTAGCTTATATAGAGCAATATCTGAATTGTTTGTTTTCTGTTGTTTTTACTGTTTTTGGAGAAAGCCGGCGAGAGCGATTCTCTTTTACAATGCAACTTATGAGTGTTTCTAGTTCCAGATTGAGGAAGTAACAGGTTGGTTCTTCGATTAGTTGCAAAGGGTTGATCGCGATTTCACAAAGTGTTCTTGGATGTTTTGGACCTTAACACACAATATGAACTCAAGGGTCTAATACCAGAGAGGACACATTGTTGTGTCCAAACTCCATTTCTAGCCATGAGGTTTGGTTGACTCACAGGCTTCCTCTACCCAAAGTTGTCTCTATTAGAAACAACTTGATTAGCAGGATGTTCCTCAAGGAGTCAAGCCATTTGTACATAAAGCCTGAGGTGGCGGTCCTGGATTGTGCAAGTAACAGGTCCTACACCAGTCTCACAATGAAGTTGTTGACTGGACACAGGATCCCATCAACTACACCCCATGATCCAGCAAAAGGACATGTTATATTCCAGGGCCTTAAAGACCTGCATCTTGGTCCTTCTAAACTAAATACTGCTGTCGATGATAGTAGTTCTACTGACTTCCAAGTCTGACAGCTCCTAATCCTGGACTTACACTACCAAGGTATGTAAGTATCATTATGACCTCATTGTCTTTGTTGCAAGCATATATCGATTGGTTGGGTTCTCTTAGCAGATCCCCAAATTCCTGGATATTGGTCCAAGAGATCCATAGACCCAAGGGCTTTCACTCAATGGTGAATGCATTAGGGGCCATCACTAAGATCTCCAGAGATTCAGAAAGGATTAGGGTAGGGATTTCCTCCCTAATGGGGTTTGTGGATCAGGGACTAGGACCGCGACATCACTTACAAGTAACCTAACAGTCTGCGATTTAACCTGAACAGATGCTAAAAATTCTTAGCCAAATGATCTTGTACCCCAAGAGAATATAAGATAATCTGCCTATCCATTGAGCGAATTGCAGTTGCCTGTCAGGATGGATTCGAGGGTGAAAGTACTA
>NW_028234427.1:27707265-27709765 GCF_977035675.1 Penaeus japonicus | reverse complement strand
TTTATTTCTCTCTGTCTCCCTCTCCTTCTCCCTCTCCCTCTCTCTGTCTCCCTCTCCCTCACTCTGCCTCCCTCTTCCCCTCTCTGTCTCCCTCTCCCTCTCTCTGTCTCCCTCTCCCTCTCTCTGTTTCCCTCTCCCTCTCTTTCTCCCTCTTCCTCTCTCTCCCTCTTCCTCTTTCTCCCTCTCTCTCTCTTTTTCTCCCTCCATCTCTCTGTCTCTATCTCCCTCTCTCTGTCTCTGTCTCTATCTCCCTCTCTCTGTCTCTGTCTCCCTCTCTCTGTCTCTGTCTCTGGTTTCCTCTCTCTATCTCTGTCTCATTCTTCCTCTCTCTGTCTCTGACTCTCCCTCTATGTCTCTGTCTGTCTCCCTCTCCCTCTCTCTGTCTCATTCTCCCTTTCTCTGTCTCTGTCTCATTCTCCCTCTCTCTGTCTCTGTCTCCCTCTCTCTGTCTCTGTCTCCCTCTGTCTCTGTCTCATTCTCCCTCCCTCTGTCTCTGTCTCCCTCTCTCTGTCTCTGTCTCATTCTCCCTCCCTCTGTCTCTGTCTCATTCTCCCTCTCTCTGTCTATGTCTCTGTCTCCCTCTCCCTCTCTCTGTCTCCTTCTCCCGCTCCCTCTCCCTCTCTCTCTCCCACTCACTCTGCTTCTGCTTCAGTTGATGCCCTTTAGATGTAGTCAACCCAGTTCTCAGATATTGTGTGGGTGTTATGTGGTGAAAAAAGGAAAAAAGAAAATTAATCTCTACTTTTTAGAAAGTTGTGTCTGAGAAATAAAGATAGAGTATCATTCATGTAGTTTAACATCCACATTTTTACCTCGTTACAGTGTATTGATTGCAAGTAGAAAATTAATTTGAATGAAAGTCGCTCTGTTTCTTTAAAATAAAGTAGATATTTTTAGCAATAATCGAAAATACCTACCTAGCCTGTAATTTAGCCCAAAGTTTCACTTCAAGTATAGATTAGAGGTTTTTCTATACAGTCGCTTTAAGAAATATCCCTGCGGTCTCATTGTTTCATTCCTTATAAACAACAATAATACTTCTTGCATCCTGCCAGCCTTGAGTTAATTAGCTAATGGTGGACAGAGTGTGTATGTGTTTGTATACGTAAATGCATATGAGCGTGCGTGCCTGCTTGCGTGCGTGCATCCGTGTGTGTGTGTGTGTGTGTTTGTGTGTGTGTGTATTTGTGTGTGCAGGTGCATGTTTGTATGTCTCTGAGTATAGGTTTGGGTGTATACATGTGTGGGTCTTGTCCGTGTGCATGTTTGCAAATATGTCTATGCGTGTAGATGGTTGAATAGATTAAAGAAATACATTCATACAGTTTATTCTGTTATTAGAATATCTACTTAAGATTCTGTCCAGAGTATAACTTAGTGTCATACTAATCAGCTGATCCAAGCCCATTCAACATATATATGGTCTGCCAGTGGATTTTGTATCTAATTTGGAGAGTTTATTATCACCCTTTATAACTTGGCTTTTCATTTTTCTGTTGCTCTAAAACAACACTAAATGCAATGCATAATTCCAAAACAAACCTAACACTGCTGAGCATCCTTCAGTGCTCAACGTCACACAAAGGTAGATTCAAATACAAATATTACATTAATAGCACTTGAGAAGTTGCATGTTCTTTTCTTCTCTTTTTCTTCCATTTGGATTTTTTTTTTTTTTTTTTTTTTTTTTTTTTTTTTTTTTTTTTTAGCTTATGCCATATGACACCATTCACATTATTCTCTTTGTTATATAGTCTTTTGTAACTGGAAGTGTTGATAACTGATTAAAACAAAACAGAGGGTATACAAAAGTTCTATTTATCTCACTCTATCTCAAAAAATGAAAGAAAGAAAGAAAAAAAGAAAAAAAGAAAAAAAATAAGGGTGCAGGTTATTAAGAGATGATAAGAAATATGCAAAGTATCCTTTGACATGGAAGAGTGGAGAACGTAGAGGGAAATAAGTAAGTATGCAAAGTGAAAAATCATATAAAGAATCTCTGATACACATATATATACTTTACATCTTTAACATTACACAAATTGTTCACAATATGACATATATTACATATTTTATGAAGACTTTAGCAGCCACTTAAGATCCTGATTACAAACTCAGTGATCTTGCTATTAACTTGATACACACCATGCATGAAGTTTAGCAATGATGAAACACTTCAAATTAATTATATGAAATCGATTCAGTGTTAAGTTAACATATCAATAACGACGTATTCTACCAAAGAGGAAATAAGAGATCATTATGCTGAGAAACAACAAAGCTAAAATGAATGAAGAGAAAAAGAAAACAAGAAAGTAAACTCTGTGAAATAAGCAAAAATGAAGTGAAAGTGGAGCAACCTTGTCACTACGTTAGTACAAAGAATTAGATCAGCGACAGGGCTTACCAAAAAGAAATGAATAGGAAGGGCATTCCAGTAATGACAATAATCATAAACAAGAAAAGAGCAAGAACGGAGATGAGATTTAAAGCATATTTG
>NW_028234427.1:27675039-27680039 GCF_977035675.1 Penaeus japonicus | reverse complement strand
CTGCCAACCATCTTGCTGAGATAAACTGTGTTCATGTTTGAAGGGGTAAGAAGGGGCTGTGGGAGCTGCTGGGGCCATGGTGCCTCTACTGTTGGAACTATATCCACATCTATCATCAACAGAGGGAACTCCTGACCCATCCATATCATGTGCAAATTGATACCTACCTGAGTTTTCTCGATTCCAGGAGAGATAAAGATGAGCCTCTCGTCACCAAGCCTCAAGTTTTTCAGACATCTTTTTGCTGTTTGATAGAATGTATCCGTGAAATTTGATCCTTGCATAAGATCTTTGAGTTCATCTCTTTCAACTGATAATTCTATGTACTTTTGAACTCTTTCACTTTCAGGGGAATTTTTTAGCTCAATTTTGAGACCTTGTCCCGGATGACCACTTACATTTTTCAGAACCAGATTGAAGTCATATTCGTCTGGGCAGAACAGCCTGGTATCATCTGCAGCACTTCCTACACCGACAAGTTCTCCATCAAAGAATTTGTTTACTTTGGCAATTTCAGAAGTGAGGTGTTGTACTACGTCTGTGATGGCTTGTCTAACTTCTGAAGATTCTCCCTTTGTAAAGTCCACATGGATATCCTTGATTGTGTTACTGAGACCCCCTTTGGCTTCCCATGTCTCTCGCAGATGGTCAAGATGACGTTCAATTAATTCTTTGCTGTCATTACATCTCTCCCGTTCATCCCTAATTAGACTGAGGCTTTGCTGGTCAAGATAAATTTGGTATCCCTTAAACATATCATGTGGCCGTAAACCACGGTTATTTTTAATTCTATTTGTGAGAAATTGTGCAACCTCCTCATGACCTGCCATGAAAGCATAGTGCGAAGGCGTGTTCCCGCTACGATCTCTGGCTTCTCTAGAACACCCAAAGTGGATCAGAGACATTGCTATGGACAGGTTACCATGCATGGCAGCATGATGAAGCGCTCTTGTATCACATATTGGATCTACTTCTGATTTTACATCGACTGCTGCCACAGTGGCTAGCAAATAAAGAAATGCAGTAAGATTATTTACACTACACAACTTCAGTGCTCTTACATACAGAAGATTTACATATTTCTGTTTATGTTGTATATGTGCATTGCATTTTTGTTTTCTTATAGAGAACAATCTCATGCTTTCAGTTAGTTCACTGAAGTCATCATCCTCATCCTTACTGTTCTTACCTTCATAACCAACATCAAGTTTCTTGATAAGGCTTGCAATCCATTCTTCATTGGAAACATGTAATTCCTCTTCTTGATTTGCCGTTAGTCCCAACTCACTAGACATCAAAAGGTCTTGCAGCAAAGGGTAAGACTTTTCTTCACCTTGTCTTTCGTACTGAATGTAAAGAATAATCAGTAGGACCACGAGATGTTGCAGCTCTTTGACTTTTTCTGAATTCCTGTGGTGTCGTGCCTTTGCCATCTTCGTGTACAGGCATTGGTATTCCTTCGCAAGAGAATCCTAAACAATAACACAACATATTAGAATGTGTATAAGAGTATATGTTAGGTGTAGGTATCGAATACAATATCTGTAATGTTCTAAATGACCAGCCTAACTGAGGACCTAAATAGGAACATAAATATTTAAACAAACCAAGCAAGTAAAGAATGATATATGTACATGATGATATTCAACAATCATGAATATTACTTCAAGATTACACGTAAAATTGCAAGAAAGAATATGCTGAGTGACACTATTTTCACTCCGAGTGACTGCTCTTTACCACTGACCTGCAGCAGCTGTTTCTGAATCTCCATTGGAATCTTACTGAAGAGAAGAGAACCGTCTTCAGCTGATATGAAAGGATTACTTCCCATGTGGCTAATCAGTTTCTTTGCCGTGTCCAGATGCGGTTGCTCTGTGTCAAAGACCGCTTGGAGGGCTGAGTTGGAAAGGTCACATGTGCTTCCACCTGCCTGCCACGCCCACCAGGCAGACGTAGTAGCTCCCCGCCTACAGGCTGTAATCAGCAACTGGGTAAGATGTTCTGGGTCGTTCTCACCACTAACGAACTTTACTTTCCAAGGCTCCATTCTTTTCAGTTGTTGTATAAGATTAAGAATGGCTGATTTCAGCATGTGTTCGTCAGGAGAGAAGTCCATTTCCACCCCGAGTTTGAGTCGGATGGCCTGTAAATCAAATGTATACATAAACAAACGTGGTCAAGTCTACCACAAAACCATAATCTCCGGATGGTTTAGATCAGCAATATCTTCAAGAAGTACACAAGTGACATAAGGTTGGCAAGATTAGTAAATAAGGTAAAAATGATTAAAAGTAATTGGGCTTTTATGGGCATATGATAATGTGATGATGGTCAGGGGAACCTCAATGACATGTCCTTAAAGTTTGTGGATGTATACTAAAGTTCGTGACGGCACGATCCGCTCAGTAAGCGCCTCATATCTCTTTACCTCTACGTGCTGCTGAACGCGACCCGATTAAGGAATTGGAGGTGTTCAAAATACTACTTGATGACCTGAGAATATATGAGTGACACTATCGGTAGAATTAACCAGAAGCAATAAGATGCCATCTGGTTGTAGTTTGGAATTTACTCAAAAATCAATAGATGAACTGAGTGCTAAAGCTAGCTTGGAACATGAAAATCATTGTCTTTCACCTGAAATGCAAGCCACACCGAGAAAATAGTCATCTCAAGTCACAGCTCGAATGGAATGGCAGGCGGTTTGATTACCTAGACGACCAGGTGAGTTTCACGTCAGCTACTTTGACAAATCATATTTGGTCCAACAAACCGTCCAGTAATGTAACGAGCTGTGTCATACATACAACCATTTCTGATCACTTTCCGTCTTTTTCTACATTTAGAATTAGTATTAATCGTGGAACAAGGAAGAAGATTAAAGTAACCTATAGAGACTTTAACAAAAATAATACCTAATTCAGGAATTTCTTAAATAATGTATGCTGGGATCTAGTCTGCTGTTCAGTGATCCTGATGTTTACAATAAATTACACACGATTTTTCTGCTATGATCTTTTATTTTTTCCATAAAAATATAGATTAACTAAGACCAAACAATTTGATCAACCATGCAGCAGTAAGGGCTCTTACAAGTGAAAAGAATAGGCTTCAGCGTAGATAAGCAGAATGGCAATTAGACGAGCACGGAATCACCTCACTCAAGTGATTCACTCTGCTCAATACAAATATTATACTGGTATATCAAAATCTAATTCTAATAATTAAAGAAATACATGAAAGGTTATTAACTCAATAATTCATCTCAAATTCAAATGATGGACACTAACCGAGTTCAAACTCGAGATCCTAGTAAAATATCTAATCATTTCAATAATTATTTGATCAATATGGCACATAAGCTAGTTAGTAAGGGCACTCGACCACTTGATAACTTCATGGATTTCATAGGATCTTCTCACGACACAAGTTTGTCCATAAATGCTGTACTTTAATCTGAACTCTCGTGGTGTACCTCAAGGGTCATTACTAGGGCCTCTTCTTTTCTTGATTTACATAAATGACTTTGTGAAAATAACCTGATATCTAAAATTGACCTTGTATGCTGACGGCGGTAAACTTTACACTTCAGGGATTGATATCAATGAACTCATGTGTCCAAATGTGTTAACAAATTGTCACTTACCCTAGCAACCACTACACTGACCCAGGGTGTTACCCCTGGGGTGATCCAGGCCAGCTGTAGGGGTCCGAGACCAGAGGTGGTAGCAGTGAGGGGAGCACCTGCAGCCAGCAGAAGGGGGAGAAGCGGTGTGCTATTTGTGGAAATGGCGAGTAGGAGAGCGCTGTAGATGAAGGATCCGTGAAATTCGAGAGGAGTTCCAGTTGCAAGCAACGATGCCACTCTCTTCACCAAATCGACTCTTGACCTTTTGTCTTCTACATCATTTGCAGAGAATGTCCCTCCCATGGAAATTGCCTCAAGAAGTTGGAAGTATCGTTTAGATACGTCGCTACGGCTCTGTAAACATTAATTCCGTGAGTAACCAAAAAAAGAAACAACATTGGTAGCCTCGTGACATACAATTTCTGAAAAGTGAATGAAATGATACAGTTTAGACCACTGTAAAGGATAATAAATTTCTTTATGTATCTATTTGCCATTATTTCTCTCTATATGTATGAATCGATGTATCTTCCCGAGACAATAGTTATAGATATTCATGTGTACATCGATGTATTTTACTGATACTTCATTGCAAAATTATCGTTAAATGACAATGTTGCGAGAAAAATGCATGCAAAATATAAGATGCTATTCATCTCTTATGAATTGACATTAACCATTCCTGTAAAATTTCAAATAAAGGAAGTCATTTCAAATCTAAAAGCAAAACCCATGCTTAACAATTAAGAATAGAAAAATAATAATTAAACAGAACCATGATCATTACCTGGTCCCCATTGTCGTTGACTCGGATCCTTTTCTCAATCATCTCCGCAATCTCCCTATGGCCCTGAGAGTTTGCTAAGTCAGCTGGGGTCTTGAGGTCTTTGGTAAGGGCGATGGGCAAGGCACCGTGGTCCAGTAGCTCTCTGACGCACGTCTCACGGCCTTGGTGAGCAGCCAAGTGCAGCGGAGTGAGGCCGTTTTTGTCTTGGTAGTGAATGAAGTTGATGTGATTTACGATGAACTCACGCAACTTCTGGACGTCTTTGATCTCGAAGATCTTCTTGGTGACTCTGACCCATTCTTTGTTATATTTGTCTTCGCTCTCGATCTGTAATGGCCACAGGGAAAAATGTAAATGTGTAAAGTGGGAAAAAAAAAAAATTGATTGAAATGTGTATTAGTTTCGCTATTAACCATTTTGTTATCCATGTTCTTATCCATAATTATTATAACAAATGAGAAAAGAAAACAATGATTGTTATGATAATAGTCATGCTTGAAAAACTCTTTTGAAATCTTACCCAATTCTCTTGCGAACTGCTTTTGAAAGGAAGTTTGTGTGAATGTTTTGTGGTCAATCGCA
>NW_028234427.1:27645039-27650039 GCF_977035675.1 Penaeus japonicus | reverse complement strand
CCTGAGGTGGCGGTCCTGGATTGTGCAAGTAACAGGTCCTACACCAATCTTACGATGAAGTTGTTGGTTGGACACATCATCCCATCAACTAAACCCCATGATCTAGCAAAAGGACATGCTGTGATTGGTGTCTTAGTCTGTTGGAACTAATAACCCACACAAATAAGGTGTTGGATGCCAGAGACAGGGTTTATACAGATCAGGTTTATTCCATAATGCAGATAGTCTGTCGTTATGGTATACAATAAATTATGTACACTACAGCACAATGATCACAGTAATAAAGACTATCACAACATGTATAAATAGGCAGAGAAATCAGGCATCAGCGGTAGTGTAGTTGATCCCGATCTGTCTGTATGTTCCAGATTTCCTACTTATATTGAAGGGGTTCCCATCCGCTGTCCCTAATGGTGGTTATGTGGGAAGGTAGTCTGGAATGTAAGAAGTGTGACAGTCAAAGGTATTAAGCTATTGAGGGTCTAGTTACGTGTGAATTACCTATCCATCAAAGTTGACCCGACCTGACCGACCAGGCGATTGCCTCACTAGTTAGAGTGCGATATTCATACAGTATCTGTATAATGATCTATTGCTATATTTAATATCATATATAAGCATACTATATAATCTCATAGATGTCAAGACCTTAAAGACATGCAGCTTGGTCATTCTGAACTAAATTCTGCAGTCGAGGCAGCAGTATTCAGTAGTAGAAGGCAGACTTCCAAGTCTGACAGCCCCAAACCCTGGACTTACACTACCAAGGTATGTAAATATCTTTGTGACTTCAATGTCTTTGCTGCGAGCACATATCGACTGGGTGGGTTCTCTTAACAGATCCCCCAAATCCTGGATATTTGTCTAAGAGATACATAGACCCAAGAGCTTTGACTCAATGGTGAATGAATTAAGGGCCATCACTAAGATCACTAGCGATTCAGAAAGGATCAGGATAGTGATTTCTTCTCCAATGGGAGTAGCAGATCAAGAGCTGTGACCGCGACATCACCCTATGAATGAGAGGATGGAGGAGTTGAGCCTTTCTGTAATGCCATTACTTTGTGGGCGGTAAGGGAGAATGTTAACACGAGTTACATTCATAATATCACATAACTTATCCGTGACTTTGTTATGAAATTCAGTCCCGTTATCAGTTGAAAAATACATGGGGGCTGAATGTCTATGACAGAAGTCGTGAAAAGCATGTGCAACAACATTTGCTGTTTTGTTGGGCACGGGGACTAGTTCACAAAAACGAGTGAAGTTATCAATGAAAACTGAAATGTAACGATTTCCATTGCGAGAAGGTAGAAAACCTGACAATGTGTCGCAAGAGACCTTCTGGTAAGGAAAGTCTGGAATGTCATATTTCAATGCAGGGGCTGGGTCATTGGTATTTCCCTTGTAATATGGGCATTGCTTACAAGACTGAACATGCTTAGCAACCTTGCTAATGAGGTGTGGGAAGGAGAAGTGTTGCTGAGCTAAGTGAATTGCCTTATACTTACCACAGTGTGCAGCTTCTTTCGACTCATGGAAAAGAGGAAGGATTCGACTTTCAAGAGATTCAGGAATAACTACAAGCTTACGAGATGCCTTGAGCTTTCTTGTCCTATATCGAGACTTGTAGCAAAGTAGACCGTTAGCATCGAGGTAAAGTTGACTTACTCGAACATGTCTGCTAGGGGGAGGTCTTTCATTCCTTTCTAAAGCTTGAATTAAGGGGCCGTACAGATTATCATTATGTTGCGCTATCCGGATCTCGTCTCCGTAGGTGGGTCCATGGGAGGTACGGCTGGGGCAGCCAAGACCGGGGCGGTAATAGAATGAATGGGGTCGGAACGGCGACCATTAACATGTGCAGGCCGGATCTCGTCCTCCGAAGTCTTAACGGTAGGCGCGGTAGTATTTACCAAGATCGGTGCAATGTCAGAGAATTTCACCTTGCGGGAGGCAAAGGTGGGCGAGGAGCTAGATTCAGGCAGGTTGTGAGCGTCAGAGAGAGGAGCGCGTGATAGCGCGTCGGCAACGACATTTTGTTTCCCGGGTAAATAAACAATGGTGACGTCAAACTCTGCAAGAATTTCAATTGCGCGGGCGCGTCGTCCATGAGGGTCCCTACCCTTAAATATGGACGTGAGGGGGGAATGATCAGTGTGCACTTCTATCTGATATCCCAAGATTAGCTCTCGAAAATGACGGAGGGCCCAAGTGATACTGAGTAGTTCACGGTCCGTCGTATGACAGCGTTTCTCCGCTGAATTAAGGGCGCGACTTGCAAAAGCAATGGGCTGCGTTTTTCCAGAATGGCCATGTTTCTGGTGGAGTACTGCTCCGAGCCCGAGGTTTGAGGCATCAGTGGTGAGGACAAAAGGCAAACTGAAATCGGGGAAGGCTAAGAGTGGAGCCTTAATTAGTCGCGATTTAAGAGTTGTAAATGCGGCTTTTTCCTCGTCTGTCCACTGCCAAGTTGTATCCTTTTTATGGAGATGATTAAGCGGTGTCGCGATGGACCCGTAACCTTGAATGAACGGCCTGTAAAAACCTGAAAGGCCTAAAAATGATTTCAATTCCTTCTGGTTCATAGGTGTTGGAAAGTCGGTAATGGCTTTAACTTTTGAATCATTAGGTGCAATACCTTTAGATGACAAGGTATGGCGTAGGAATTCTAACTTAGACTTGAAGAACTGACACTTGCTAGGTTGAATAATTAATCCTGCAGTTGATAGCCTATTGAAAACCTGACGCAATTTATTCTCGTGTTCAGAGAGGGAGGGTGAGCAAATTAAAATATCATCTAAATACACGAGGACCTGATCATTAATTAATCCTGATAGTACAAGTGACATTAATCTGCTAAATGTGAGAGGGCAATTGCGAAGTCCAAAAGGGCATACTAAAAATTCAAAGTGTCCCATATGAGTCGAGAAAGCCGTATATGGCACGCTTTCAGGAGCCATAGGAACTTGCAGGAAGCCTTTAGCAAGGTCAATAGTTGAAAAAACCTTATTATTAGAGCCAATGTCTTGCAACAACAATCTAAGATTAGGAATTGGCAATGGTTCTGGCACTGTTACTTTATTCAACTTGCGATAATCGACCACTGGGCGGAAAGTATTATCCTTCTTTGGAACAAGGAGGAGGGGGGAGGCCCAGGGTGAATTGCTTGGTTGAATAAGATTCATGTCTAACATTGTTTTAACTTCCTTTTCCAAGGCCTGTCGCTTTGAATGAGGGATCTTATAACTCGGTATGTATGAAGGCTTAGCATCAGGCTCGAGGGTAATGGAGTGTTGAAGCAATGTTGTTTTTCCGATAGGACGGTCCTTGGTTGGCAGTACGCTTGGGAATTCTTTAAATAAGTTATTCAAAATATCATATCCTTCATGAAAATCTAAATTTTGCTTCAGAACATGATCAGAGCTCTGCTCATCAGGGGAAGATGATGTTGCAGAAAAAACAGGGGAGGGAACAGGTAAATCAAATTCGCAGATAGGCGTCTGTGAATTCATAAGATATTACAGGTACACCAGCGTTAATAGTCAATGGGGCCGGGGTAAGATTAAATACATGCACCTGACATCTATTATTAGTGATATTATACAAGGAAGGTAATGTTGCACAACCTTTTACTCGTATATTATCAGGTAATATCAAAGCAGTACCATTTGCCGAAGGACAAGAAACGTCTATCAGTAGATCATGAAATGCCGGAATAGTAGTGGTAGCACTAGCAATAAACTTAGGAGCATTATCATTAGCGGTCCAAGATTTCGCACAGTCGTCAACGTGTTTTGCGCGCGAAGGTTTGCGTGATGCGGGTGCCGGTATCGGAGCCGGGGAGAAGGGGCACGCGGCGAGAGGAGAGGTGAAGCGAGGGCGGGTGGGAGGGGTAGGGGGGTAGTGGGGAGGAGAGGAAGGAGAGTGTGGTGTAGTCATGGTGTGACTATGGTCATGTGTTATTTCGTAGATTGTCATTGCGGGTGTGAAGGGGTCGGCATGCGTCCATAGGCAAGAGGGAGTCCTTAACAGGTAATTCTGACCATTAAAAGTAATGCTATTACTCTGAGGGTGGAGGGAAATACCCGTACGGTATAAGAAATCATGACCCAACAAGGTGTCCCGGGGTAAAATTAGATTCTACTACGACAAACTTGTGAGCAAAAATTTCACTACCAAGAGAAATGTTAAGGACTTTGCTGCCTAAAGCTGATACCTTATCTCCTGTTATCCCACAAATGGTGGTTTGACTCGGTTGCAAATCTAATGATAATTCAAAATTCCGCAAGGTATTCAACGAGACCACAGAACAAGAAGATCCTGTGTCTAAGAAGAAATATGCAGGCTTGTCATTCAATATAGATGGAAGCAAAGGCGGTTGAGTGATATCATTAGGGATGCAACTAGTTGAGACAATGTGATGTGTTACCGGTATTGTGCTTGTAGTGTTGCCGTGTCTGGGTGTTTTTGGCTTTTCCCTAAAAAATGGCGGTTTGCTTGGCGTTGCTGGAGCAATCTGTAAGTTTGATTGACCTGGTCAGGGAACGCCGAGCAGTGAGCCCAAGGGTGTGAGCGTGTGCCGTGATAAGGACAGTACGGTGTCGAATAACATGAGTCGGCACCGTGACCTTTTGCACAACAATTAAAACACTGATCTCTGTCTGGTGCCCAATTCGTGACACAAGGTTGTTTACATCTGGGAACATGAGGTGAGTTAGATGACGGGGGGAAGCGAGTTTTATGTCCCGTATTATATCTGTGAGGGGAGGATTGTCTCGAGTGTTGTGTTTTCGTGTCATGGTTGTGGAACCGCGGGTTAGGGTTGCGTTGTGGTTTGTCGTTTGGTTGTTTGTGTTTGTTTGTGTTACGCAAGGGTGTGTTGTCTTGTGTGGTCGTGTTTGCCTTAGTCGTGGGAATGCCTGCATTGACGGATACTGTGGGAGCCTTCTCTCTGATTGACTTGGCAAATTCGCCGGGTAACTTAAGTAAATCAGTAT
>NW_028234427.1:27625039-27632539 GCF_977035675.1 Penaeus japonicus | reverse complement strand
CAGTTGCACTGATGGCCACCCTGTTCATACTGAGAGAACTGGGTGGGAGAGGTCCGGTGTTCAGCTACACTGTGTACATGTTCCGCAAGGCAGGGGTGCAGCTGGATGCCTTCTAATTGCACGGTATTCGTAGGCGTTGCTCGCCTTGCAAGCACGTGTGGTGTCTGCTTTGCATCTCTGGAACCTTGTGGGTCGCCAAACTCCCTTCTTGTGGCAACGGTAGTGATCTGCGCAGTGTCAGAGGGCGGTCCACCGCTGAGCCTTCCCCTGGTTCCTGCGGTGGAAACAAAGGGGCCGCATGGGTTTTCCGCTGGCCGCCGTTGTGGGGGGAAAAAAAAAATAACGTGTTCGTGATTGGTTACCGGAATAATGTCCTGGCCCATTCTCTGCGTCCTACCCTTGGGGAGCTTTTTGCCGATCACCCGTTTAGGGCTGTAAGGAGCTTTCAATCAGCACTTTTGGTTGTTTTTTCCGCATGCTTCGTTTGTCATTTCGTGCTTCTAAAAGAATGCCTGTTCATCTTTTGTTCTCGGAACCCGACGTTGCCTTGTATTTGCAGGAGCAAACCTGGCCATTGCCCCGATAGAAATCTTTTTCATTCCCGAGACACGATAGGTCGTACATTGCAAGACCATGGAAAATGCCTTTATACTAAAGAGAAGAACGACAAGGACGAGATAATAACCCTACCTTTTGAAATGGATGACCAATCCACCTCGTCGACCAAAGAACAGAGTTGCGAGATTTGTAAGACGAAACAAGTTTTTATATCACCGTCCTGCCAGACGCCGATTATATATATATAATATATATAATATATATATATATATATATAATATATATATATATGTGTGTGTGTGTGGTGTGTGTGTGTGTGTGTGTGTGAGCATATATATATATATATATATATATATATATATATATATATATATATATATATATATATAGATATATGCGTGTGTGTGTGGTGTCTGTGTGTGTGTGTGTTGTGATGTGTGGGTGTGGTGTTATATACATAATATGTATTTTTTTTATTTCAATCGGCCTGTATCATTAAACTGCAGGAACCGTAAGCCTCTCAAGAGGGTTATGACCGAGTACCCCACCTACTGGCCCTAGTTTGTATCTTTCTCAATAAATATATATACAAATACATATATATATACATATACAATATACATATACATCCTTTATTACAGTAATATATAAATTATATCATATATATAATATATTAAATATATACTATCATAATATATACTATATATATATATGTATATATATATATAGTATATATATTATCATATATAATAATATATATGCATATATAATACACACATCATATATATACATATATATATATTATAATATATAATAAATATATATATATACATATATATACATATATATGTTATGCAATGTATAAATATACATACGTACATATATATGTAATATATAACACACACACACACACAACACAACAACACACATATTATAGTATATATATATATATATTTACATATATATATATATATATATAACAACTATATTATACATACATAGGTATACACACATATATATGAATATATATATAACTTATATATATATATGTGTAATACTATATATATACTATGGATATATAACTATATATCTATATATATATACTATAAATATATATATATTTATATATATATGTATAGTAATATTTTATGTATATGTAGATAATTTATGTTTTTGTTTTTATATTTATGAAGAAGATACAACTAGGGCCAGTAGGTGGGGGTAATCGGTCTTAAACCCTCTGCAGAGAGTTACGTCCTGCAGTTTAATGTTACAGGCGATGAAAAAAAAAATTACATATATATGTATATAACACCACACACACACACACACACACACACACACACACACACAACACACGATATATATATATATATATATATATATATATATATATATATAGTATTGATATATATATATTTATAGATGATCACCACACACACCACCACACACAAACACACACACATATATATATTATTATATATATAGATATATATATATTTATATATAATATATAGATATATATACTCGGCGTCTGGCAGACGGGATAAGATAAAAACTGTTTGTCTTACAAATCTGCACTCGTCTTTGGTCGACGAGATGGTATCCATTTCAACAGGTTAGGCGTGAGGGTTATCTCGTCTTGGTCGTTCTCTCATTTGTTATAAAGGGCATTTTCCTTGTTTGCAATTGTACGACCTATCGTCTCGGTGAATGAAAAAAGATTCTCTCGGGGCAATGGCCAGGTTTGCTCCTGCAAATTACATCGCAACGTCGGTCCGAGAACCAAAGTTGACAGCATTTTAGAAGCACGAACTTGACAACGAAGCATGCGAAAAAAACCAACCAAAATGCTGATTTGCAGCTCCTACCGCCCTAAGGGTGTCGGCAAAAGCTCCCAAGGTTGACGCAGAGAATGGGCCAGGACCTATTCCGTAACCAATCACGAACACTATTCACGGCGGCAGCGGGGAACCATGCGGCCCCTTCCACCTCCAGGAACAGGGAAGGGCTTCAGCGCGCCCTCTGGACACTGGAGATCATACCGTCGCCACAAGAAGGGTTTGCGACCCCACAAGGTCCAGAGTGCAAGCAGACCCACACACGTGCTTGCAAGGGAGCAACGCCTACGAATACCGGGCAATAGATGCCATCCAGCTGCACCCTGCCTTGCGGAACATGTACACAGTGTAGCTGAACACCGGACCTCTCCCACCCAGTTCTCTCAGCATGAACAGGGTGGCCATCAGTGCAACTGGAATGATGTTGTGTTTCTTCCGAAGCTCCTTGCCACCTAAAACGAGAAAGAAGCCGCTCTGTGCTATAAACATACATAAGAACAAAACACCCACACACACATATGTAAATGTATGTCTCTGAGAGTATCTATATGTTCTCTATAGTATATGTATGTATGTCTGTATGTATCTATACGTGTGTGTGTGTGTGTGTGTGTGTGGATATCTATAAGTCATATATACCTATCTAATTATATGTCAGTAACCTCTCATGAGTTACTGGAAGAGGTCAGATCTTGTCATACTTACAAAACGGGCCGGGAAGGTGTTAGTCTTATTGTTCGTTTAGCCACATTGTGTTCAATTACCTGATTCTTGAACATCCCCATTTTGGTCAGTTGTGGTGTTTTCCTAATCGCTGCAGGTTGCTCAGCGCATTACCGTCGCGACAAGACAAAAGTCTTAGAGATCTCTCGATTGCGTCTCGGCGATCTTTCTTTCTCACAGCAGTACGGGGACTGTGGACCAGTGATATATGTATGTCGGGAAAACAGATTTATTTCAGTCTATTAATTTACCAAAAAAACAAAATATTTTCCATCGAGATAGGACATTCTCGTGGCCGATCCCACTTCTCAGTTCTCTTGAAACCATTCAAAACGACCTCAGGTACGATCAGTAGCAGATAAAGGACAGCGGCACGAAAGGGCAGCAGAAACAGCCGTGGCCGCGTCCCAAGACAGGAAGTAAGCTACGCAGGTAAGACGACAGCATTTCCTAGCAGCCGAGTTATTTCAGGAGGAAACTGAAGCTAGACGCCGAATCCTGCAGGATAAACTCTTGCATCAGCGGGTTCACTACTGCGAGCACCACGTAACACTGGCCGCAATTAGGCTCTACCGAGGTACAAGGACCAGGTACGGACTGAAGGCTTGCAGGGCCGAAAACCCGGCAACCGGAACACATGGTTCGCAATGACAAGAACACGTCGCGGACCGAAGCGTTCCGCCAGAATGCCCGCCGCTGGGGAGAGGATGGTGACCAACATGAACGTCAGAGATGCTGGGAAAAAAAAATCGAAAAAAATAATTTTACTTCAAATATCAGTTCCATTCCCTATTTTTACTATATTCAGTGCTTTAATAACAGATGCATTTATTAACTGAAAGATTATTGCATAATCACCCAGCCAGGACACATCATCCTTAGTCACCACGAACTTGCTTGTGTCCTCTTCCAGTTTAGGCAAAACCGCAGACCATCCATATATCATCTCCGTAAGGAGATATGTACCACTTAGTGTTATGAGAATTACTATCTGTAGGAGATTACGAGATAATTATCATACTGTTAGTAGAAGTGTATAAAGAATAACAAAAATAACAGCATCAAGCAAATGAGACTGACTCGAAAATGGTATCATTACAAATATATGCATATAAGCTAAATGGTTTGTTGTATGGTTTAGTTACCTAACGATAAGTTTGTTTTTTTTTTTGTTTTGTTTTATCATGTCACATGAACGATAGATCAATATTTCAATTCGTAAAACCCTTTAACCTCTCCTCAATTCACACTATCCGTAGAATATGTTTCTTACCTGTCTTAATGATAAGGAAGCTTTTCTACCCGGATCTTCATTTCTGTCTGTGTTTTGTTGCTCCATTTTGGCATTCCTGAGAAAAAAGATAAAGCAATGATGAATTAGTATCACCTTTGAATAAATACATTTGAAACTATCAGCTGGGAGAAAGGAGAACTACTCTTTCCCAGGTATTGGCTAATATTACTCTTTTTTTTCCTGCTGAATGAAGAGAAGTACAAAAACTAAAATCTTGGTCCGCAGGGGAAAATTCAGACTGAAGCGCTAATGTTTTCTAAAACATTTTCGAATGTTAAAGGACAATTTGTGTATGAAATTAAACAAAGCTTTTGGTTCTCTCTCTGGGAGATTTTCACTTGTTTTAATACTTGGATTCGAACTCCACTTTTTTGGTGAAACAGTGAAAAATTAAATTTTTCATTTAAAAAAAAAAAAAATTTTCACGAATATTTGTCTCATGAGGGTTAAATTAAAAAAAAAACTATAAAGGATATAAGAAAAGAAAAACAAAAAAATTTAAGAATCCTCTTTCCAGAATCATTTTCGACGAAAAATTTTAAACTAACCTTTCAAGGGGGAACAAACGGCGACTGTGTATAGCCATTACAAGGTATTTTCTTCATGCGTTAACTTTGTTTTGATATCATTATCAGGTATTTTGACATATGTCTGTCTGTGTGTACATACATAGATATATGTTGTATATTTTAAAATATTTTTTATATATTATATATAATAATATTAATAATATATTTTATATATATGTAATTTATAAATATATATATATATATTATATTATATTACTTTTGTATATATATACCCTTTTTATATATATTTATATATATATATATAAATTATATATATTTATATATATAATATATATATTTTTATATATATTTTATATTTATGATATACATACTGCATACTCACATACACAAAACACACACGGGACACACACACACACACACACAATATATTTTTATATATTTTTATAATATATATTTTTTTATATATAATATTTATATAATATATTTACATACATACATAATATTTATATTTATTTAATTTTATATATATATATTATATATTTATTATATATATATTTTATATATATATATATTATATATAATTTATATATATTTTATAATATATGTTTTGTTTTTATTAATTAATTTTTATAATATATATTTATATATATTTATAATATATTTATATGTGTGGATAGGGATTAAAATTTGTATGTTATATATATATATATATTTTTTATATATAATATATATTATATAAAAAATGTGTGTGTGTGTGTGTGTGGGGTGTGTGTGTGTGTGTTTATATATATATATATATATTATATTATATATTTTTATATATATAATATTTATATATTTTAGACAGATGATAAAATATGTATAAAAATATGCATATATAAAAAGATAAAAAAAAAATATATATATAAATAAAATATATATATATATATTAATGAAATAAATATATATATTTAATATATATAAAATATATATATAAAAATATATATTTGTGTGTGTGTGTGTGTGGTGTGTGTGTGTGTGTGTTGTATTTATATATATTATATATTTTTATATTTTTATATATTATAAATAAATATTATAGAAAGAGAGAGAGAGGGAGAGGGGATGTGTATATTATATATATATATATATATTATTTTATATTAAATATATTATATAAAATATATATTTATTATATATACATATATAAGTTAAATTTTATATGTATATATATATATTATATTATATATATATATTATATTATTATGTAATATATATTTATAATATATATATATATTTATTTTATATTTTATGTATGTATATATAAAAATATATATATTTTATATATATATATAATATATATATTATATATATTATATATTATATATTTTAGTAGTGGTTTTGTGTGTGGTGTTTTGTGGTGTGTGTGTGGGTGTGGGTGTGTGGTTTTGTGTGTGTGTGTGTTAGATAGATAGATAGATGATATGTATATATATATTTATATATATTTATTTTATATTGTGTGTGTCTGTGTGTGTGTGTGTGTGTGTGTGGTGGGGTGTATGTGTGTGTGTGTGCTGGTGGGTGTGTGTGTGTGTTTGTGTGTGTTATAAAAAATATAATATTATATATATATACAAAAATTTTTTCTCCCTGACGGGACTCGAACCCGCGCCGTTAGATCGATAGGGACGGTTGGGTACCGTCAGCTACACGACGTTAAAGAGATGTTCAACAGGGCGCTTATGAGATGGCATGGACATTCTAGTGTTTTGAGAACAGAGATAGCGGGTTTCAGAACATCTCCCCCGGGCAGGCAGCATGGATCACAAAAATTTAAGTCCCAAATCAAGTTACAAGGTTTTTGTGTGAGAAGATGGTTGAAAAGCAGTAAAGCTTTTTTATATAAAAAAATATTTACTCCCCGGGCGGGACTCGAACCCCCCGCCCCTAAGGGTCGACAGGCACGGTTATACGCTCAGCTACAGACCCGTTATAAGAGATGTTAACCGAGCCTTATGAGTGCCTGGCATTACTATGTGTTTTCCAGAAAAAAGAGATAGCGAGGTTTCACGAACTTCCCCCGGGACTCGGCAGCATGGAATCCAAATTCAAGTCCCAAAAACAGTTACAAGGTTATTGTGGAGAAGATGGTAGAATGCAGTAACGCTTTTTAATATATACAAAATTTTACCTCCCCGACCGGGACTCGAACCCGCGCCCTAGGGCGACAGGGGACGGTTTTATAACGTCGCTACACGACCCGTTAAAAAAGATGTTCAAAACCCGCGCCCCTTTGGAAAATTTTCAGGACATTAAACCCATGTGTTTTTTGCCAGGGAAAAGGATAGCGAGTTTTTTCGAACATCTCCCACGGACTCGGCAGCCATGGAATCACAAATTCAAGTCCCCAAAACAGTTACCAAGGTTTTTTTTTGTGAGAACGGTTTAGAATGCCCGTAACGCTTTTTTTAAATTTTACAATATTTATCCCTGACGGACTCGAACCCCCGCCGTAAAATCGGGCAGGCACGGTTGATAACGCTCAGTCCCGACCGTTAAAAGAGATGTTCAA
>NW_028234427.1:27603219-27608219 GCF_977035675.1 Penaeus japonicus | reverse complement strand
CAAGTCGAGAGAAGAAACAAAAGCAGTCAGAGAAAGAATATCAAGAAATGCGGTCACGCGAAAAGCACAGGAATAGGTAACCCGATCTCATGTCCCGACTTTCCACCAATACCAATAAAAAGCATAACACAGGGAGAGAGGGAGAGAAAGAGAGAAAAAATGGTCTCATTTGAAGAAACTTTGGCTATTGAGGGAGACGATGCGGTCTCGGCCTGCACTTAAGCTAACACATTAGAGGGTAATCACAAGACCAAACCTACATTCTTGCTTACAGAAACACAGAGAAGTAAGAAAAGCGAATGTGCACCGTAAAAAAAAAGTAAAGTTTTGTTGTAAAAAAGAAGAAAAAGGAAGAAAATGAGGGAAAATGGATTTTTTTTGTAGGTTTTCAAAAAGGGTTTCGTGCATTGCTCGGGTCAGTTTTGACACTAGTCGTCCCCCGGCCATAGAAAGCTCTCTGATTTACGAGCCCAGGGGGAAAACACGATTTCCACAGCTCTCAGGATTTCGTACGTCTCGCGGAAGTGGAAAAAGAAGCAAGCGACAAGCATTTTCTCCATCCTAATAAAATCCAAGATGGCATATACATTTCTCTCACAATACAGAGACTCCTGGAGTGGCATCTCGTTAAAAGACTATATTTTACCGAGAGAGTTTAGGGTGGAAGAGGGACTCGGGTTCCAACATTGTGCACGCAGGTCGTCAGGTACGAGTGATAGCAACACTGAAACGCTCCCAGAAATTATGGAAATACTTTTGCATTTACGCTAACCTTCATGCTTTCTAAAATCTTGAATATTACGTCTATTTGTTTCTTGTCCTTCCGTAAAATGTAGGCAATGGAGAAGAGAGTACGGATGGTTGCTGAAGGTTATAGCCGAGGCTGGGAAAGATGACAGGGAGGAACTCAAGGGAAATGCCGACTGGATTCTCTGCCAAATCTTATTTCTTACGTTCCTGTGATTGTTTTCCTGTCTGCCTGTCTGCTTGTGTAACATTCAGCTCGATCTTCTGACTGCATCCTATTCCCAGAATTCTGCCTTATCTCTGACATTGAGGTTATGCATTGAGGTCTTTGTGTCTCCATTCTCGATATATGGATTGAGGCTGTCAATAAGATAGGATCGGAATATGTTTTTATAAAGTAATGAAACGATTTTTATAATATTAAAAAGGTAATGAAACCAAAGAGAAAGATAACGAAAAATACAGTCTAAAATAAATTGCTGGCTTGCATTCACACTATGAAACAATAAGGTATTTACACTCATTTTGCGCGAGGCTCTCAGGACGGCTAGAGGGAGGCGTCCATCCAACACATTTCGCCAAACTTCGGCGCAACTTCGCGACGAAGTTTGACATTCGGATAAAATATTAATGAGGTCAGGCGTGTCACGGGCGTTTTGTTTCACCAGGGGGTGAGATGATATAGCAGGTGTTGATTTCTGTCTCTGTTTACTTGTATCTATCTCTTTCTCCCCCCTCTCCCTCCCTCCCTCCCCCCTCTCTCCTTCTCTCTCTCTCTCTCTCTCTCTCTCTCTCTCTCTCTCTCTCTCTCTCTCTTCCTCTCTCTGCACATATTCCTTTGTTCTCTCTCCCCTTTCCTCCATCCTTATCTTGTGCTGCAATCATTCTTATTAAACTTACCAACTTTCTATCTCACCGTATACGCATAACAACTTGGAACAGTCCAAAACTTTTAACATTTATCATTGCTTAGTAAATATAATTTATCACAATTCATTATCATTTAGATAATATTTCTATAATGATTTATCATAATTTAGCCAATATCATTTACTGTCATTTATTATTATGCCTTATTGAATATTACAATTTATCATTGTACAGCAATTTAGCTATCAGTTATCAAAATGCGTTTTATCACAGAATATAAATCTGTTAGGAAATTATTAATCCATTTTGAAACTGGATATTGTTGAAAGTGTGATTTTATTTTATGCTATGAAAGTGGGAGATGTTACTAAAGCATAATTATAAATATTGGCATACTCGTGATCTGAGTATCATTCTATATCACTTGACCATTTGGCATTTTCATAATACTACAATAATTCGTCGTAACTTAATTCATTAACACAATAAAATGTTTATATTTTCTAAAACATAATTCAACTAATATCCTTTCCTGCTATTCATAACTTAATTTTATCAACATTACCCTTTTAATGTGTTTAACTACATATCTAACTACATGTAACTACATATTTACCCACATATCTTCAATATGTAAAAGCCTTTTACACATATGATTAAACACAAGGCAAACTCATTTCCACTTTTTTAACAACATATCATATAACCATAAACCTGAATGAGACCATCTCTTATAAATGACATTACTGCCCCACATGATAATAAAAGTACACATTATGAGGTTCTTGTGTACTTAGGATGTGTCTAATATGTGGTTACGGGAAAATGGCGTGTTAGGGGGAAGGGGTTGGGGGGAGGGGGGAGGGGTCATATGGGATATGTAGAAAGAGGGAGATAATATGGATGAAGTGGAAGAAGGAGGATAGGTGGACTAAAAAGGAATAGAAAAATAAGATATGAGATGAGATATGATAGATGGATTAAAATATGGAAGGGGCGAGGAACTAGGATGTGTAAAATCAAGAAAATTTAATAAGATTAATAAGATTGAAATGAAATACGATAGAAGATAGAATCAAATCAATAAGATACAAAAGGAATGATCGAATAATGTGGGGTAAGTAGATATTGGAAGATAAGATGAGGTAACTGAAATAAAGAAGATACGACCAATAAACGAAATAAAGGAGGGAGATGAATACAAAGAAGAAGGAATGAATATCGTGGGATATATGGGATGAGGAAGACAAGACAAGATAAAAAGACAAGAAGAGACAGGGGAGAGTAAGAAGAAAGGGAAGAAGGGGAGAGGGAGAGGAAGATGGAGAAGGAAGGAGAGATAGGAAGATAAAAAAAATATATAAATGGAACAAAGGAAGTATAGATGGGCAGAAGAACAAAACACACAATAACGTGAAAACGGGAAATTGAAGACAAGAGAAAAATGGATGAAAATGGAAGTAAAAATGGATGTTGAAAGACGAGTGAAATATAGATGGAAAGAAAAGAGGGGAGAGGGAAGAACTGAAGGTTAAAGGGGACTGGAAGGAGGACTATGATAAAGTAGAATGTAAGAAATCAAAGAAGTCGAATTTACGAAAAAGAAAAAAAGAAAAAAAAGACAGAAAGTATGAATATGATAGTAAATTATTGATGGATGATTATTACGGGGAAAATATGTGAGAAAAGAAAAGGAAAGAAGAAATAAAAAGAAAAAAACAAAAAGTAAATGACTAGAATAAAGACGAAAAAACACGAGAGTATGCTACCCCTCATGAAGAGAGAGAGAGGGAAAGAGAGAGAGAGAGAGAGAGAGAGAGAGAGAGAGAGAGAGAGAGAGAGAGAGAGAGAGAGAGAGAGAGAGAGAGAGAGAGAGAGAGAGAGAGAGACAGAGAAAAAGAGAGAGACAGAAAGACAGACAGAGAGAGAGAGAGAAAAGAGAGCGACAGAGACAGAGAAGAGAAAAAGAGAAAGAGAGAGAGAGAGAGAGAGAGAGAGAGAGAGAGAGAGAGAGAGAGAGAGAGAGAGAGAGAGAAGAGAAAAGGGAGAAAGAGAGCGAGACAGAAAGAGAAAGATAGAAATAAAGAAAAATAGATAGAGTGAACGAGCAAGAGAGAGAAAGGAAGCGAAAACAACCGGCGATAAAAATGGAAAAAAGAGCGTCAACGTAACATTCAAGATCCGTTAGAAATGAGGTCGAATCTCCGCCATGATGGAAGCTTCGAGATAAGGAGGAAGAAAGTGAAGAACTAGTGACGCGGGGGTGGGGGGGGGGGAAGGCAGAGGGAGAGAAAGGAGAAGGGGGGAGGGGACGGGAAGAGAAGGAGAAGGAGGGGAGAAGGGAGAGAAGGACAGGAGAGGAAGAGGAAGAAGGAAGAGGGGAAAGGGAGAGGAAGGAGAAGGAGGGGCGGGGGGAAAAGATGGGAGAGGGAAAGGGAGGATAACGATAAGGAGGGGAGTGGGGAAAGAAGGAGGGGAGAGGGAGAGGGAGAGGAAGGATAAGGAGGGGAGAAGGGGAGAGAAGGGGAGGAGTGGAAGAAGAAGAAGAAGAAGGAGGGGAGAGGAAGAGGGAGGAGAAGGAGGGGAGTGGGGAAAGGAGGGGAGAGGGAGAGGGAGGGGAAGGATAAGGAGGGGAGGTGAGGAAGAGATGGAGGGGAGAAGGGAGAGGGGCGAAGGAGGAGAGAGGGAGAGGAAGGATAAGGAGGGGAGAAGGGGAGAGAAGGGGAGGAGTAGAAGAAGAAGAAGAAAGAGGGGAGAGGAAGAAGGAGGAGAAGGAGGGGAGTGGGAAAAGGAGGCGAGAAGGAGGGGAAGGATAAGGAGGGGAGGTGAGGAAGAGATGAGGGGAGAAGGGAGAGGGGCGGAGGAGGAGAGAGGGAGATGAAGGCGAAGAAGTGGAGAAAGGGGGAAGGAGAGGAAGAGGGAGAAGGGGAGAGGTTTGAGAAGGTTGTAAAGAGGAGGGGGGGGGGGGGGAGAGGGATAGGATGGAAGGAAGATTAGAGGGAGAGGGAAAGAAGAGGAAGGGGAGTTGAGAAGGGAAGAAGAAAGAAATAAGGAAAGAAAAAGAAAGCAGAAAGCGACATCTAAGAAATAAACAGAGAGAAAGAAAAACGAAAGAGTGAATGATATGAGAGAAAAAGTAAGATACGAAGACAGAAGAGCGGGAGATAGAAAAAGACTCAGAAAGAAAAAGAAAGCGAGAAAATCGGTGGAAGGAGAGAGGCGGGGGAGGATGAAGGGTGAAAGGGGAGAGGAGGAGAAGGAATGAGAAGCGAGGGGGAAAGAGGAGAAGGGGGGAGAACGGAGGAAAATGGAGGAAAAGAGAGGAGGAGTAGGAGGATGAAGTAGAAGAAGAGAGAGGGGTTAAAAAGAGGGGGGAGGGGAGC
>NW_028234427.1:27580719-27590719 GCF_977035675.1 Penaeus japonicus | reverse complement strand
GATACACGTAGAAAGAAGGAAGGAAGAGAGATATTAGAGAAAGGGGGAGATAATATGGGAGAGAAAGAGGTAAGAAAAGAAGAAGAGAAGGAAGGAAAAAAGAGAGAGAGGGAAGGAAGGGAGAAAAAGAGAGAGATAAAGAAGTGGAAAAGAGAGAGAGAGAGAGATGGAAGGATGAAAAGAGGGAGAAAAGGAAAGAAAAAAAAGGGATATAAAAGATTTTTAAAAAGTAGGAGAAAGGGAAAAATAAAGAAATTGGAAAAAGGGACGAAGAAGTAAAAAATCGAACAAAATAAAATTAAAAGAAAACAATTGCAAAACAACAACAACAAAGAGGAAGAACAAAAGAGGCGAAGAAGAGGAGGGAGAGAAGGTAAAGCGAAGACAGACAAGAAGGAGATGGAGGAGAAGGAGAGAAGGAAAGAGGAACTAAGGAGCGAAGGATCACGTGGCCGTCCGTCCGTTAAGACCGAAATCTCTTATGATTTATTCGGCTTTATCGCCTTTCTTGACGTGTGTGTGTGTGTGTGTGTGTAAATGTGAGTGTCTGTGTGTGTAAGTGTATGTGTAAGTATGTGTGTGTGTGTGTGTGTGTGTGTGTGTAAGTGTGTGTGTGTGTAAGTGTGTGTGTGTGTAAGTGTGTGTGTGTAAATGTGTGTGTGTGTGTGTGTGTGTCTATGTCTGTAAGTGTGTGTGTGTGTAAGTGTGTGTGTGTGTGTGTATGTGACTGAGTGTGTGACGGCGGTTAGAATGATAATTCTATCGTAAAAAATACTAAGAATAAGGGAACAGTAATAACATTAATATAAACAATAATCACGATAGAAACGAATAAAAAAAAAAAAAACAATTATGATAAGAAGAACGACTCAAAACTCAAAGGCGAAAGAGAGAGAGAGAGAGAGAGAGAGAGAGAGAGAGAGAGAGAGAGAGAGAGAGAGAGAGAGAGAGAGAGAGAGAGAGAGAGAGAGAGGAGAGAGAGAGAGAGAGAGAGGTGATCAGAGAGAAGAGAGAGAGAGAGAGAGAGAGAAGATAGAGAAGAGGGGGAGAGAGAAGAGAGAGAGAGAGAGAGAGAGAGAAGAGAAGAGAGAGAGAGAGGAGAAAGAGAAAGAGAGAGAGAGAGAGAGGAGTAAAGAGGAAGAGAGAGAGATGCAGAGAGAGAGAGAGAGAGAGGAGAGAGAGAGGAGAGAGAGAGGAGAGAGAGAGAGAGGAGAGAGAGAGAGAGAGAGAGAGAAAGAGAAGAGAGAGAGAGAGAGAAAGAGAAAAGGGGAGAGAGAGAGAGAGAGAGAACACCAAGAGTGAGAGAGAGAGAGAAAGAGAGAGAAAAAAGAAGAGGGAAAAGAGGGAGGAGAAAGAGAGAAAGAAAGAGAGAGAGAAAGAAAGAGAAGATAAAAGAAAGAACCCCAAAAAAGTTTTTTTGGGATTGATAAAGTTGTGCCACCCCTTTAAAAGGGCCCTGGAGTTTCCCGTAAAAATTTCGGGCCTCTTGTCCCGCTGGGGATATTTCCCCTCTCTCTTTTATCTCTGTTAAAATTCCCTTTCATTTTTTTTTTTTTGGGTCTAAATTTTTGGTCTTTTATATCCCGATGAAAAAATTTGGGTTTTGAAAAGTCTTTCTCTCTCTTCTCTCTTTTCCTCCCTCTTCTTTCCCTTCTCTCTTCCTCTCTCTCTCTCTCTCCTTTTCTCTCTCTCTTTTCCTCTCTCTCTCCCTCTCTTTTCTCTCTTTTCCTTTCTTTCTCCTCCCTCCCCCTTCCCTCCTCCTCCCTCTTTCTTTTCTTTCTTTTCCTTCCCTAAAAAAATCCCCCTTTCCCTTTCTCTCTCAGTAAATTGTAAAGATAAAAAATTTTAAAAACCCTTTCCTTTAAAAAAGTCGGGGCCGTCACGTGATAGGTAGAGAAAAAAAAAATTGATATTTTCCTTTCCCCTTGGGTGAATTCAAAAAAGTTAAGTGTTTTTGATTGGGGGGGTTTTTCTCTTCGGCGTGATTTTTTTGGTTGGTGGGGCCCTTTAAAGGCCCTTTGTTAAAATTTTTATGGCTTGCGGGGAGTGTGGAGGAAAAAGCCCGCTTTGATTAGTGAAAAGAGTTGGAGAGGGGGGAAAGGGGAGGAAGAAAAAGGGGAGGTAGTTGGGTTTAGGGGAGGGGGAGAGGGAAGGGAGAGGGGAGGGGAGGGAAAAAAGGAATTTGAGGGAGAAGTTGAGGGGGAGAGGGAGAAGAAGAATAGAGGGGAGGTAGATTTTTGGGGGAGGGGGGGGGAGGGAGGAGGGGGAGGGAGGGGGGGGGAGGGAGGGGGGGGGGGGGGGAGGGAGAGGGAGAGGGGGAGGGAGGGGGGGGGAGGGGGGGGAGAGGGAGGGGAGGGGGGGGAGAGGGAGAGGGAGAGGGAGAGGGAGAGGGGAGGGGAGGGGGGGGAGGGGTGAAGGGGAGGGGAAGAGGGGGGAAGGGGGAAAGGGGGGGGGAGGGGGGTTGGGGGAAGGAAGGGGAGGGAGGGGAAAGAGAGAAAAAAAGAGAGAGAGAGGGGAAAAAAGAGAGAGAGAGAGAGGGGGAAAGAGGGGAGCCGAGGGAGGAGAGAGGAGAGCGAGAGAAAAAGAGGAGAAAAGAGAAACAAGGAGGAAAAAGAGAGAGAGAGGAAATTAAAACGAACCCCCAACTCAATTTTTAAAGCACAAAAACCCTTCCCTTTTTCCCCCCTTTCCCCCCCCCCTCCCCTTTTTTTCCCTTTTCCTCCTTCCCCTCCCCTCTTTCTCCCCCCTTCCATACCCCTTTTTGCTCGATTACCCCCCCCCTTAAAAAACCCTTTTTTCCTTTAAATTTTTAATTATTTCCCGGTTCGATAATTTCCCCCCTTTTTTCGTTCCTTTACCCCCTTTATTTTCCCCTTTTTTCTATATTTCAAACCCTTTTTTTTTTTCCCTTTTTCCCTTTTCTTGCCTTTTCTCTTGTTTTATTCCCTTTTCTTTTTTTTTAAGTCTTTTCCTCGCTTCCTATTCACTTTATTTTTTTTTTTTTTTTTCCTTTTTCTCTCTTTTTTTCTTTTTTTTTTACTTTTTTTTTTTCCTTTTTCTTTTTCGTTTTTCATTTCCCCCTTTATTTCTTTTTTGTTTTTTTGCCTCCTTTTTGAAAATAAATGGAAAAGATGAATAGATTTTGAGAGGGAAGAAGAAAGAAGAAAAAAAAAAAAAAAAAATATATTTTATAAATTTAAAAATAAATATCCCCCCCAAATAAAAAAAAAAAAAAAAACACAAATCTTTTTTCAAAAAATTTTAAAAAATATTAATTAAATAAAATTGTTTTTTTTTTTTATATAAATAAAAAAACCTTTTTTAGGCCCCAACACCCACCCCCACACCCCACCCCACACCACCAAACCCCCACAAACCCCACCAAAACCCCCCAACACACCCACAAAACAAAACAACAAAATACAAAACTACAATATTATATAATTTTAACTACATATTTTTATATTAATTATAATTTTTAAATAATTATATTTTAAAATTAATATTTTAATATAAAATCTTTATATCTATATAATAAAATTTTTTTTTTTTTTATCTATATTTTTAAAATTTTTAAAATATATATTAATTATATTATATATTATATATATATTTTTATATTTTAAAAATAAAAATTATATATATATAAAATATAATATATATATATATATTTAAAATTATATTATTATGATCCCAACACACACACACACACACACAACACACCCCACACACCACCCCACAAAAAAAACCAAAAAAAAAAAACCCCCCCCTTTTTTATAAAATTTTAAAAATTTTTATATTATATATATATATTTTTATTTTCTATATAATAATATATAAATTTTAAATAAAAAAACATTATGAAATTTAATATGCCCCCCAACCCCACCCCCCAACCCCACAAAAAAAAACAAAAAATTTATATATATTTTTTTATATTTTTAAAATATATATTTATATTATATATATATATAAATAAATATAAAAAATGAAAATATGTTTTTTATATATATATATATTATATATAATATTTTTTATTATATTATTTTTATATATATTAAAACACAAAAAAGTTTGAGTGGGATGGGGTATTGGAGATGGGGGAGGGGGGGGGGGGGGGGGAAAAGGGAGGACAAAGCAGTTGTTGGGGGGGGGGGGGGGGGGAAAAAAATTGAGGGTTTCAAAGAATGGGGAATAATGGAAGAAGGGAAAGACGAGCGAAGGGAAAGTTAAAGGGAAGGAGGGGGGGGAGAGGTGGGGGGGGGGGCCTGGGGAGGGGGGGGGGGGGGTGGAGAGGGGGGAAAGGGAAAGGGGGTGTAAATGTGGGGGGGGGGGGGGAAAAGGGGGGGCAGGGGGGGAGGGGGGGGGGGGTTGAAGTTAGGGGGGGAGGGGGGAAAAAAATGGGGGAGGGAAGTGGGGTGGGGGTGGGGGGTGGGGGGGTTTTAGGAATAAAAGTCAAAAACCATATTTTTTTGGGTTTTTGGGGATCCTTTAAAAAACGTCTTTCGTCACCATTAAAACTCATTAATTTCTTGGGGCCTCATGAGGTGAACGCGAGATGGGGAAAGGGAGGGAGGGAGAGGGGGAAGGGGGAGGGGGGAAGAGGGAGGGAGAAAAAAGGAGGGAGGGAGGGAGGGAGGGAGGGGGGAGGGGGAAGGAAGGGAGGAAAAGGGGAGGGAGGGGGGGAAGGGGGGGGGAGGGGGGGGGGGGGAAAGGGGGGGGGGGGGGAAGGGGGGAGGGAGGGGGGGGGAAGAGGGAGGGAGAAAGAGGGGAAGGGGGGGGGCAGGAGGGGGGAGGGAGGCAGGGGGGGGGAAGGGGGAGGGGGGAGAAGGGGGGGGGAGAAAGGGGGAAGGGGGGAGGGGGGGGGGGAGGGGGGGGAGGGGGGGAAAAGTTTGGAGGGAAAAGAAGGGGGAGGGAGGGAAAGGGAGGAGGAGGGGGGGGGGGGAAAAAAAGGGAGGGTGGGAGGGGGGGAGGAGGGGGGGGGGGGGGAGAGGGAAAGGGGGGAAAAGAGGGAGGGGGGGAAAGGGGAGGGGGGAAGGGGGGGGGAGGGGAAAAGGGGGGGAGGGGGGGAATAGAAAAGGGGGGGGGGGGGGAATGGGGGTAAAAAAGGGGGGGGGAAAAAAGGGGAAGGGGGGGGGAGGAAAGGGAGGGAAGAGGGGGGAAAAAAATGAAAAGGGGGGGGGATGGAAAAGGGGGAAACGGGAAAAGGGGAAGGGGGGGGAAGGGAGGGGGGGAAAGGAAGGGAAAAGGGGGGTCCCCGGGGGAGGGAAAAGGGGGGGATAAAAAAAAAAAATAAAAGGGGGAAAGGGGGAAAGGGGGGATAAAGAAGGGGGGCAAAAGGGAGGGGAAAGGGGGGGGGGGGAGAAGGGAGAAAAATGGGGTAGAATGGGTGGGGGGGAAAAAGGGGTGAGGGGGGGAAAGGAGTGGAAAAAATGGAAAAAAGGGATAAGAAGGAAATGGGGAAAAGGGAGAAGGGGAAATAGGGGGGGGCGAGGGAGGGAAAAAAGAAGGAGGAGAGGGGACGATGTTACACGTTGAAAAAAGGAAAGGGAAAGAGAGTTTAGAAAAAGGGGGAAAGATAATAGGGGGAAAAAAAGAGGTAAAAAGGGAAGAAAAGGGGGGGGAAAAAAGAGAGAGGGGGGAGGGGGAAAAAAAAAGGAGAGGTTTGAAGGGGGGAAAGGGAGGGAAAAGAGCGATAAAGGATGAAAAGGGGGAGAAAAGGAAAAAAAAAAATAAAAAGTTTTTTAAAAAAAGTAGGAGAAAGGGAAAAAATAAAGAAATTGGAAAAAGGGACGAAGTAAAAAGGGGGAAAAAAATAAAATTAAAAAAAAAACAATTGCAAAAAAACCAAAAACAAATATGAAGAAAAAGAGGGAAAAAAGAGGAAGGAGAGAAGGAAAAAGCAAAAGGACAGACAAAAAGGGAAATTTGGGGAAAAAGGGGGAAAAGGGAAAGAAAAAACTAGGGCCCCAAAAGGATACGTGGCCTTTCCGTCCTTTTTAAGCCGAAATTCTTATGATTTTATTCGGTTTTAATCCCCTTTTTGAGTGTGGGTGGGGTGTGTGTGTTGGGTGCGTTGGGGTTTTAATGTTGGGGTGGGTGTGTGTGTTTGGTGTGTGGGGTAAGGTTTGTTTTGTGAAATGTGTGTTGTGTATTGTGTGTGTGAAAGATTGGTAATGGTGTGTGTTATTTGAAGTTTTGTGTGGGTGTGTTGGTGTGTGTGTGTGATGAGTGGGGGACGGCGGTTGGGAATGTTAATTCTTTTGAAAAAAATACTAAAAAAGGGGCCAGTAAAAACCCTTTTTTTAAAAAAATTCCCATAAAAAACAAAAAAAAAAAAAATTATGAAAAGGAAGAACGACCAAAATTTCAAAGGCGAAAGAGAAAGAGAGGAGGGGAAAAGGAGCGGAAAAGAGGAGAGAGGGGAGAGACCGGGAAAAGGGGAGAGAGGAAAGGGGAAGGGGAGGAGGAGAAAAGAAAAGGGAAAGAGAGAGAGAGGAGAGAGGAAAAAGAGGGGAGGAGAGAGAAAGAGGAGCGAGAGAGGGGAGAGGGGAAAAAGAGACCCTGAGAGAGAAGAAGAAGGGGAAGGGGGAAGGAGAGAGGAGAGAAAGAGAGAGAGAGTCAATATTTTCCTTTCATTTATTTTTTTGGGTTTCGGAATTTTTTTTTTCTTTTTAAATTTTGCCGATGAAATTTAAGATTGGTTTGTAAAGTTCTCTCTTCTCCCCTCTCTCTTCTCTCTCTCTCTCTCGCCTCTCTTCTCTCTTTTTCTCTTTTCTCTTCTCTCTCTCTCGCCTCTCTCTTCTTTTCTTTCTTTTCCCCCTCTCCTCTCCCCTCTCTCCCCTTTCCCTTTTTATGCCCCCCCCCGCCCTTCCCTCCCCCCCTCCCCCCCTCTTCCTTTAAAGCTCTTTACTTATAAAAAAACAAAAGCATTAAGTAAAAAGGGAAAAATGCCCCCAAAAAATTTTAAAGACCCCAAAAATTTAAAGAACATTTTTTTCTGGGAAAATTTCGAAGAAGGGGAGTAAAATTGGGAAAGATAAAAAAATTTTTTTTTTCCGTAAAAAAGTCGGACCCGGGCACGTGATGGGTTTAGAAAAATTAATTGTTTATCTCTCTCGCGATTGGTGTTTTAAAAATGTTAAGCTTTTGGTGTTTGGGTTTTGGGGAAATTTTTTTTCTTCGGCGTGGTTTTTTAATTTTGGTTGGGGGGCGAAAGGGCCCTTTTGGAAATTTTGATGGCTTGGGCATTTGTGGAGAATAAGCCTGCTTTGATTAGTTTGTTTTAGAGTTGGAGAGGGCGAGGGGGGGAGGAAAAAAAAAAATGGGAGGGAGGTATTTGGGTTGAGGGGGGGGAAGGGGAGGGAGAGGGGGGGAGGGGGGGAGGAAAGAAATAGGGGAGGTAGAAGTTGAGGGAGGGGGGAAAAGAAAAATAGGGGTTTTTGGGGTTTTTGGGGAGGGGGAGGGGAGGGGGGGAGAGGGGGAGGGAGAGGGGGAGGGGAGGGGGAGAGGAGGGGGGGAGGGGGGAGAGGGAGAGGGGGGGAGGGGAGGGGGGGGGGAGGAAGGGGAGGGGAGAGGGGGGGAGAGGGGGGGAAGGGGAGAGGGAGGGGAGGGGGGGAGAGGGGGGGGAAGGAGAGGGGGGGAAAGGGAAAGGGGGGAAGAGGGTGAGGGGGTGGGGGGGGAGGGGGGGGGGGGGGGAGGGGGGGGAAGGGGAGGGGGAAAAAAGGGAAAAAAAAGGGGGAAAAAAAAGGAAAAAATGGGGAGGGGAGAGAGAAAGAGGGGGGGTAAAACAAGAGGGGGGGGGAAGAGGGAGAAAGGGGAGAGGGGGGGGGGGGAGAAGGGGAGGGGGAAGGGGGTGGGGGAGAAGGGGAGATAATGGGGGGGGGGAGAGGGGGGCAAAAACTGGGGAAGGGGGAGAAAAGGGGAGAGAGGGGAAAATGAGAAGGGAGAGAGAGGGGGAAGGGGGGGGAGAAAGGGGGGAGGGGGGGGAAGAAAAGAAGGGGGGGGGGGGGGGGTTGGAAAGGGGGGGGAAGGGGGGGGGAAGAGGGGGAAGAGGGGGGGGGAATTAAATAAGAGGGTGGGAATTTAAGAGAAAAATTTTCAACCCTCATTTTTTTTTAAAAAATGCAAAAAAAAACTTTTCCTTTACTCCTCCCGCCCTTTCCCTCCTCTTTTGCCCCTTTTTTCCCTCTATCCCCTCTTTCCGTCCTTCCCCCCCATTTTCCCCCCTTTTAAAGAAAATTTTTGGCTCGAAAATCACCCCCCCCCCAAAAGATTTTTTTCCCTTAATCTTTAACTTATTCCGGTTCGAAAATTTTTCCCTTTTTTCTCTTTTCCATTCACCCCCTTTTTTTTTCCTACATTTATATTTCAAACCGTTTTTTTTTTTTTTCCTTTTCCTTCTCTTCCCTTTTTCCTTTGTTTATACCTTGTCTATTTTTAAAAGTCTTCCCCTGGGTTCCTTTTTCCTTTCTTGTGTTTTTTTCTTTTTTTTCTTTGTGGTTTTCTTTTTTTTTCTTTTTTTTTTCTTTTTTTTTACCCTCGGGGCGGGGGTTATCCCTTTTTGGGGGTTTTCTGTTTGGGTTTTTTTGGGGTTTTTTTGAAGTTTTTTTATGGGGGGGGTTAGGTAGGGGGTGGGGGGGGGGGGGAAGGAAAAAAAAATATTTTTTATACCTTTTTTTACATAAATAATTTTTTGGAATTTAATATATTTTATATATTTTTTTATTTTTTAAAATTAAATTTTAAATATATATAAAAAAAGGTTTTTAATTTTTGTATATCTAAAAAATCCCAACCCCAAAAACCCACACACACACCACACACACCCCCACACACACACCACACCCCCACAAAAACACACACACACAAAACAAAAACCCCCCACACACACACACAAAACCAACCCCCAAAATTTAAACAAATTAATATATAAAATATATTTTATATATTTTATATATATTTATACATTTTAATTATATTTAAATATTTATATATATATTAATATTTAAAAATATATATATTATATATATATATATATATTTGTTTTTTTTTTTTTATAATTTTTTATATATATATATTTTAATTTTTTTTTTATATTATATATATATTATTTTATATATTATATAATAATAATTTTTATATTATATATAAAATATATAATATATTAAATATAATTTATATATATATATGTATACACACACACAAAACACACACAACAAAACACACAACACACCCAACACCAACAAAAAAAAAAACAAAAAAAAAATTTATAATATATATTTTATTATTTTTTAATATATTATATATTTATATTTATATATATATATATATTATTTTTTAAAATACAATATGTATTTGGAACCCCAAACCAAAAACACACACACACACCAAAAAAAAAAAAAAATATATTTATATATATGGGTTTATATATTATATATTTATTATATATATTTATATATAAATAATATTAAAAAATGTAATTATATTAATATATATTTTATATTATATATATATATTATATATATATATTATAATATATATATATAAACACACAGAAAAGTTTGAGTAGGGATGGAGGTAGTGAGGATGGAGGGAGGGGGGTAGTAGGAAGGGAGGACGATGCAGTTGTTGGGGGAGGGGGGGGAGAATGAGGGTACAAGAATGGAAAATAAGGGAAAGATGGAAGACGAGCGAAGGAAGTTTAAAGGGAAAGGAGGGGGAGGAGAGGTGAGGGAGGGGAGCTTGGGGAGGGGGAGAGGAGTGGAGAGGTGAGGAGGGAAGGGGGTGTGATAGATGTGAGGAGAGAGCAGGGGGGAGGGGGGGGAGGGGGGGGGGGTCTGAAGTTTAGGTGAGGGGGGAGGAAAAAATGAGGATGAAGTGGGGTGGGGGTGGAGAGGGGGGGGTAGGAATCAAAGTAATAAAAGTTTTGGGTTTTGGGGGTTGGGATTAGTTTATTGTGGGGGAGGAAGGGGGAGTGGGAGGGAGGGTGGGAGGGAGA
>NW_028234427.1:27560719-27575719 GCF_977035675.1 Penaeus japonicus | reverse complement strand
TCCTATTATTACATCATTATTATTATTATCATCATCATTATTGTTGGTGTTATCATTACTATTATTATCATCGCTGACATCGTTACATCATTATTCCTGCTTTTTCTTTTATCCTTTTACTGGTATTTCCCCGTTTTTTTTCTCGCTTCGGGGAAAGAGGGAAAGGGAGGGGAGAGGGGAGGAGAGGGGGAGGGTGAGGGGAAGTGAGGCGAAGGCGCTAAGTGTTGGGCAGAAGGAGAGAGGGGGTGGGGGTGGAGAGGGGAGAGGGTGGGGGGAAGTGATGAGGAGGGGAGGGAAGGGTCAGCGACAAAGAAGGGGAAGGGGATGGAAGGAGAAGCGGGGGGAGGGGGTAGCATGATGGGGGAGTAGGAGAGGGGGCAAGGGAGAGAGGGAGGGGAGGGTATAACATGGGGGATGGGTGAGAGAGGGCAAGGGGGAAAGAAAGTGTAGGAAGGGGGTGGGTGGGGTGAGAGAGGTTGTGAGGTGGGATGGAGACTGGAGGGGGGGGAGGGGGGTTGTGAGAGGTTGTGAGGTGGGATGGAGACTGGAGGGCGGAGGGCGGAGAGAGGGGGAAGGGGGTAGGGGGAAGGGGGGGAGGGGGTAGGGGGAAGGGGGAAGGGGGCGCGTCACAGGCCAGTGTCCTGCGGCTGTGAGAGTCGGCTGCGTGTAGAATTGCCGTCTTTTGTACTCTAGCCCCGGGTCTCTCTCTCTCTCTTTTTCTTCTGTTCTTTCCCTTTTCTTCTTTTTCTCTCTTTGTCTCTTTCTCTCCCTTTTCTTTTTTTTTCTGTAAGTCTCTCTGTCTGACTCTATTGGTCTTGCTTTCTTTCTATTCTCTCTCGCTCTTTCCCTCTCTCAACGTTTGTTTCTCCGCCCTCCCTTCATCCTTCCCTCCCCCTCTCTCCCTCTCTCTCTCCTTCCTCCCCTCTTCCCCCCTCTCTCTCTCTCTATCTATTTCACTACTACTGTATGAAATCGCAATCCACATAAGTTCACCACCATCAAATTACCATCACATTTCACCATCACCACAATCAACACTATAACCACCACCATCATCACAACTAGCATCATTATTATTATTACCATAATTTCATCATCATCAAAATGCCCTTTAAATTTACTATCACCATAACCACTATTACCACCACCACATCATTGTATCACCTTCTCCACGAACACCATAATTCCATCACTATCAAAATACCCACCCAATATACCAACACCACAATTCCATCACCATCAAAATACAACACAATGCACCACCACCACAGTGCCATCACCATCAAAATACAACACAATGCACCACCACCACAGTGCCATCACCATCAAAATACAACACAATGCACCACCACCACAGTGCCATCACTATCAAAATACAACACAATACACCACCACCACAGTGCCATCACCATCAAAATACAACACAATGCACCACCACCACAGTGCCATCACCATTAAAATACAACACAATGCACCACCACCACAGTGCCATCACCATCAAAATACAACACAATGCACCACCACCACAGTGCCACCATCAAAATACAACACAATGCACCACCACCACAGTGCCATCACCATCAAAATACAACACAATGCACCACCACCACAGTGCCATCACCATCAAAATACAACACAATGCACCACCACCACAGTGCCATCACCATCAAAATACAACACAATGCACCACCACCACAGTGCCATCACCATCAAAATACAACACAATGCACCACCACCACAGTGCCATCACTATCAAAATACAACACAATGCACCACCACCACAGTGCCATCACTATCAAAATACAACACAATACACCACCACCACAGTGCCATCACTATCAAAATACAACACAATACACCACCACCACAGTGCCATCACCATCAAAATACAACACAATACACCACCACCACAATGCCCTCATCATCAAAATACCCGCATAATACACCATCGCCGTAAACTCCATCACCACAATCGCCTAACCATCAAAATACCCACACAGTCCACCACCATAACTGACATCACTATAACCACCACCACCATAACTGACATCACTATAACCACCACCACCATAACTGACATCACTATAACCACCACCACCACCATAACCACCATCAAAATACAACTCACAACGCACCATAACCTGAACCCTCCCAAAACGGCCATTTATTCCCCTCCTAAGAGTGAAGGGTCGCTATTAATTTCCATCGCTGTCTGTCTCTCTTGATTATTGGGTGATAAACTTTATATCTAGACATCTTTTTTTGGGGATGAGAACAAAGATGGCGTCATGTTGTTTTTGTTTGATTTTTTTTGTTTTGTGTTTTTGTGTTTTTTTTCGTATTCCTGTATTTTTTGTACTAGGTATTCTTATTTTTTTCGTGTTTTTTTTTTGTATTTTGATTGTTTTGTTTGCTTTTCGTATTCCATGATTTTTTTTTAATCTGTCTTTCTTATTGTTTTTTTTCCGCAATTATTATCTATTTTCCTGTATTTCTTTTCTATATTTGCCTTATTCGTTATGCTCCTGCTCCTGTTATTTTGTTATATACTTTTTTCTGTATATCTTATACATATTTCTTTCTGTATTCCTATTTTTTTCTGTATTTCGTATATTTTTTTCGCATTTGTCTATATTTCTATTTTCTTCCCATAGTATTTTCGAATTCTTTATTTGCATGTACTTGATTTTTTTTTTCTTTGCTATATTTTTCTCTATTACTTATTAGTTCTGTATTTCCTATTCATTACTCTCTCTCTCTCTCTCCCTCCCTCCCTCCCTCCCTCCCCCTCTCTCTCGATAATACCATTTTTTTTTCTTTTACATTTACTCTTCCGTTCGTCTGTTTCCTGCCTACCCTTTAGTTCTCGCCCTTCTCCCCTACTTCGCTTCCTGCGGTTCGTAATTGCTCTTATCTTTAACTTTTCACTTACACTGGATGTATAGAGAAAAAGGAAAAAAGAAAGAGAAAAGAAAATAGGTGGAGAGAGAACACACCAACATAGACCCCCACCCCCCATATATATATATATATATATATATATATATATATATATATATATTACATACATATATATATATATATATATATATATATATATATTATATATATATATTATATTATATATATATACATACACACAATCCACTACCATCGCTACAACCATACACATACACGTTAGGATTCTCTGTCTCCCAACTTTTCTCTCTCTCTCTCTCTCTCTTTCTCTCTCTTTCTCTCATTTTCACTTTCTCCCCCCCTCCCTATCACCCTTTCCCCCTCTCACTCTCTCTCCTTCTCTTCCTTCCGACATTTGGCGTGTCGTGTGCAGAATTGGCGCGAGGTAAGAGGCTCATTAAGGTCTGATGTCTAATGTAATGCAAGGGGAAAATAACACTTAACAACATAGCCAAAACGACGGATCTTTAAGGTCCGATTTCTAACGGGACGCAATGGGAAAATAGCCCTTAGCAACATAACCTAAGAGCCGGATCATATCATTCTGTCTCGCAATATTAGATTTTTTTTTTCATCCGAACACTTGGCAATACTGCGATATACGATTTTTTTAGGGTAAACAAATGGCAACACTTTAATATGTTTGTGTCTATCTGTTCATTTCACGTTTTCATTATCATTTTTTTTACTACATATCTAATTATCTATAGTCTCTTTCATTGTTTTTATATTTCTTTCGCCTTCTCCATTGTCGTTGCCGTTTCATTTCGTTCCTTATTGCCAGGTAACCGAGAGCATAATTCAGAGTAACAACCTCGATTCCACTAACAGTCACGACCATGCCTTGCGAAAAATTGATATTTACATAGGCGGATAAAGAGAGAGAGAGAGAGAGAGAGAGAGAGAGAGAGAGAGAGAGAGAGAGAGAGAGAGAGAGAGAGAGAGAGAGAGAGAGAGAGAGAGAGAGAGAGAGAGAGAGAGAGAGAGAGAGAGAGAGAGAGAGGAAAGAGAGAGAGGAAAGAGAGAAAGAGAGAGAGAGAGTGAGTGAGATAGAGAGAGAGAGTGAGTGAGATATAGAGAGAGAGAAAGTGAGAGATAAAGATAGACAGACAGATAGATAGATAGATAAGCAGAGAGAGAGAGAGAGAGATAGCAAAATGAGGAAGGAGAATAGAAGAGAGAGAGAGAGTGAGAGAGAGAGTGAATGAGAGAGAGAGAGAGAGAGAGAGAGAGAGAGAGAGAGAGAGAGAGAGAGAGAGAGAGAGAGAGATAAAGAGAGGGAGAGAGAGATAACAAAATGGGGAAGGAGAATAGAAAGAGAGAGAGAAAGAGAGAGAGAGAGAGAGAGAGAGAGAGAGAGAGAGAGAGAGAGAGAGAGAGAGAGAGAGAGAGAGAGAGAGAGAGAGAGAGAGAGATTGATAGATTGATAGATAGATAGAGAGAGAGAGAGAGAGAGAGAGATAATGAAATGGGGAAGGGGAATAGAAAGAGAGAGAGAGAGTGAGAGAGAGAGAGTGATTGAGTGAGTGAGTGTGTGAGTAAGAGAGAGAGAGTGAGTGAGTGTGTGAGAGAGAGAGAGAGAGAGAGAGAGAGAGAGAGAGATAAATAGATAGATGGATAGAGAGATAGAGAAAGAGAGGGAAAACAAGAGGAAAAAAAGAGAAGAAAATGCGGAAGGATATTAGAAAATAGAATTTATTTCCTGTATATGATGTATACATTTTGAATGAAAAGGCTTTGCCAAATTGGTGTCTTTTGTGATGAAATTCTTGTCATCTATAATTCAATGCATTACTTACTTATGAGAGGCATAAAAAAGGGTTCAGAATAGGACTGTCAATTTCTATCATAATTTCGTCAAAATCTGCATTTAGTTGGTCTTGGTATTGTTATTATAACGATACTTCTCCAATGGTAAAAAATAAATTATTTTAACTAAAACTTTTATATTTTCAGAAATGGGACACTGGAAGGAAAATAAGTAAGACTGAAGAGGTAAGTTTCAATGGATACATAAGCAGAGCACGTACTTAAAAAATCACAAACACACTGACACTTAAACATGAGCACTCAAGATCACACACAAACACACACACAGACACACTGACACTCAAATACAAACACTCGAAATCACACACGCACGCACGCACACACACACACACACACACACACACAAGTTAGGACTGAAGAGGTAAGTTCTAATGTATACTTAAGTAGAGCACATACTTAAAAAAAACACAAACACACTGACAGTTAAACACAAACACTCAATATCACACACAAACACACACACAGACACATTGACACTTAAACACAAGCACTCAAGATCACACACAATCATACACAGACGCTCAAACACGAACACAAAAATCACACACGCACACACACACCCTACCCCCCCCCCCACACATACACCCACATCTACATATTATTCTAGATGTCTGGACGAAATTTTTCCTTTCAATAACCACATAATAACGTTTTTTTCCAAGTGCCTCGAATGGAAGCCAAGTGTCACTTCAATAATTTTCAAAAATATTAATTAACGTCAGTCTGTCATACCTTCGAGCGATTCATACCCATTATGGTTACTTAATTTTGATACGAATTTAGATATAAACATTTCAAAGAATGAATTTATATGATTTGCTGTTTTCTTTACTATTCTGAATCATTATTTTCATCATTATTATCATCATCGTTATTATTATCATTATCTTTATCATTATTATTTGCATCGCTATTATTATCAATATATCTATTACTTTACTATTATCATCGTCATTATCTTTATCATTATCATTACTATCATCATCATCATTATTGCTATTATCCTTATCCTTATCATGATCATCATCATTGTTATTATCTTTATCTTGATTGTTATGATTGTTTTTATCATTATTATTAACAGTAATTTTTATTATCATTATTGCTTTTGTTATTATTATCTTACCATTATCATTATTACTATTATAACCATTACTGTTATCATCATCATCATTGTCATTATTTATACTTTCATTACCAAAGTAATGATGATTATAATTATTATTATCATCATTGTTATGTTTGCTAATCATGATCATTATTATCATGATTGTTATTTTAATCATTATGAGTGTACATATGTGCATGTGTATGTGTGTATTTATATATGTGCGTAACTAATGCTCGTTCGTGTATGTGTAAGTATGTATGTCCATGCGTGCATGTTCGGGCTTACCTGCTTATTTGCGTATGTGTAAGTATATGTATGTGTACGTGTGTGTAAATTTATGTGCGTATGTATCCGTGTCTGCTCACATGTGCAGATGGGCGCGCCGGTATTTATGGACTAAGACTATTCCATATTCAGCACACCGAAAAAGTCTACGGGTCCATAATCCCCCTTTGGCACTCAACGGAGACGGGCAGAGAGTGGTGAAAAGAGGAGTAAAAAAAAAAGGCAACAAAAACAAAAAGGATGATTAGTTTTCTTGCTTATTCCTCTTCTCCATTTTATTTGCTCTTCTTCCTTCTCCTCTTCGTTCTTTTCATTCTTCCTCATCTTCAGTTCGTTCTCCTCACTCCTCCATCTCCCCCTCATCACCCTTATCGTTTTTCCTCTTTCTCTTCGATCTTCTCACTCCCCCCTCTCCTCCCCTGCCTTTTATTCACTTTCTTCCTCCTCCTGTTCACCTTTCTCACTCTTCATTTTATTCTCTTTACACTTCAATCTCCTCACTTTTCTTTCTCCTTTTACCTTTCCTCATTCTTCCTCCTCCTCACCCCCCCCCCTCCTTCTTCCTTCTTTTCACGCTTTCTCCTCCTCATCCTCTTCAGTTTCCTCCTGTTCTCATTTATCTTCATCCTCCCCTCTTCTTTCCTCCTCTCTATTCAACCTCTTCCTCCTTCCTCCTCTCTGCATTTCTCTCTGTCTCCTCCTTCTCCTTCTTCGTCTTTTTCTCTTTCTCCCCCCCCCCTAATCTGTTTCCTTGTCTGTCTCTCCTCCATTATCTCGCTCTCTCTCTCTCTCGCACACAATATCTCTTTTCAATTTTCTCTCATTTCTCGCTCTCCCTCCCTCCCCCCTCCCCCCTTCCCGTCTAATTGCTTTCTTGCCCTCCTCTTCTTCATCTTTTTCTTCATTCTTTTTTCTTCTTCCTCTTCTTTTCTTCTCTCATTTTCTTTTTTTCTGCTTCTCCTTCTCATTCTTCTTCTTCTCTTTGTGTCGTCTTTTTCCTCTTCTCCTTCTCCTCCCTCCCCCCTCCCCCCCTTCCCATCTAATTGCTCTCTAGCCCTCCTCTTCTGCTTCATCTTTTTCTTTTTTCTTCTTCCTCTTCTCTTTCTTCTCTCAATTTCTTCTTCTTTTGCTTCTCCTTCTCCCCTTCCTCCCCTTTGTCTTCTTCCTCCTCCTCATACCCATTAGATCGACAGATTGTAGACTCTGATGCGAGAATAAATTTGCCTCCATTAGACAAGGCTCGCTTTACGGACGTAGCGCTTGCACGCATGCAACAGTAAGAAGGATATAGGGAGAGGAGAAAGAGAGGGAGAGAGAGAAAGAGAGAGAGAGAGAGAGAGAGGGAGAGAGAGAGAGAGAGAGAGAGAGAGAGAGAGAGAGAGAGAGAGAGAGAGAGAGAGAGAGAGAGAGAGAGAGAGAGAGAGAGAGAGAGAGAGAGAGAGAGAGAGAGAGAGAGAGAGGGGGAGAGAGAGAGAGAGAGAGGGAGAGAGAGAGAGAGAGAGAGAGAGAGAGAGAGAGAGAGAGAGAGAGAGAGAGGGAGAGAGAGAGAGAGAGAGAGAGAGAGAGAGAGAGAGAGAGAGAGAGAGAGTAAGGGGGGGAGGGAGAAGGGGAGTGGGAGAAGAAATTGAACTGACCACATTGAGAGAAAGAGAAAGAGAGAGAAAAAAACACCAATAAAGATGGAATAACAGCATCAGAGTAAGCAGGAGTGCACATGATGGATTGCCCCGCTCAAGGAAATGTGTTTTACCACAACAGAGAATAATAAGCTAAAAAAAAAGTAAAAGAAGAGGAAAGAGAAGAAGAAGAAAAAGAAAAAAAAAAGTTAAGCTTGAAAATTAATGGATCGGGTGAGGTTCCCGTTTTCTACACGAGTGGCCTACAAGGGAATCTAGTCCTTCTGCCAAGAGAGACTTTGGGATTATTTTTCTCTAACACCGGCTTGAGAAGGTCGGTAAGAGGACCTCAGCTTGCGTAAGCCTTCTAGGAGAAGTATTATCATCATTATTATTATTATTTTTACTATTATTTTACTTTCTCGTGACGGCCCTGACTACGAGACTCACAGATGGAGACATAAATGCAACTTGACTGGCTGTGTGGGAGCGTTTTGTGAACGTTATAGCGAGTTTATGACGAAGTAACCCCCTGTGTTTTGATGAACGATCGTTTGTCATTTTGGATTAGCCATTTATATACTTTCTTTCCGTTTTTTGGCACTCGAAAACGCCACAGGCAGGAACCACACATCATATATATAATCTTAAAATAGAGGAAGATAGAAAATAATCCCGCGATATATTAGATTTTACAAGGAAACTAAATGGGTTTTGGAAGAGCCCCAGACGATCGTATAAAGATAAAATTGTTGTCGTACAAGATGCTTACAGCCAGCGCGAAATGCGATATATCTCTTAATCGCGTTTCAATTCGGGTTTATAACTTCTCACAGAGGAGGTTAGACGAGGTAAATTCACACTAAGAAGGGTACGATAAGAATAAGGGGAGGAAGAATAGGGAGAGAGAATAAGGGGAAAAGGAAAAAGAGAATATGATGCGATAAACCGGGAATAACAAACCGCGAGTGCTTGTTTACCAAAATTTGTATTTTAAGATCTGATTTGTGTAAAATTAACAACGTATTGAAGGTGACGGCCTGATATTAAAACCACGTAAGGAGCTCTGTATACAACGCCATAAGCCACAATGCCATATGATAGTTGATGTTCCTTTTCGTACGTAATGAATGCCCTTGCCTCTATGGTGGAATGGGATTCTCTCTCTTTAGGTATGCATAAAGTGTGTGTGTGTGTGTGTGTGTGTAAATATGCATATGTATATAGAAATATCTATCTATCTATCTATCTATCTATCTATATATATACATAAATGTATATGTGTATATATATAGATAGATATGCATATATATGTAAATATATATATATATATATATATATATATATATATATATATATATATATCTATATATATATCTAAATGTGATGATATATAACAGGAGAGAAAAAAGAAGATGGAACTCGGAGGAGGCAACACTTACTCGGTTTGTTGATTGCTCTCATAATTAATTGCTTTGATTGCAAAATGACATACACAAATTACCGATAAATTGTAAGTAATATTTATGGGTGGGATTGACATAGCCAAGGAATAAGTTTGATAACGTGGTAAGAATTTGATATTATGTTTTTATTAAGAAGTTTAGATATTTATGATAATGACTCATCATAGATATACTCTCCTCTCTATCCTTTGTATCTTCCTTTTTCTTCTTATTCTACTCCTCCTTCTCCTTTTTTCTTCTTCTCCCCTTCTTACCTCGTCTTTCTCATTCTCTTCCTTCTCCTCCTCCTACTTTTATTTCATTTTCAAGAAATGCCCACAAGACCACTTTATAACATTTCTTTCGAACACCTTTAAATAAATTTCCATTGGGATAATACTCGCTCAGATACCTTTTTGATATTTCTCTCTCAATTTTTCAATATTTAGACGTTTTATTTGTCCACTTTTCATGGTATTAACGCATGTTATAAAGGGACAAAAAATCCACCTGGTAAGTTTCCCTTTTCAACATCCCCCTTCCCCCCAAAAACAACAACAACAAACAACAACAACAATATTCTAACTTAAATGGGGTTCACCCTCCTAGAAAAACAACACGAAACAAAACAACAACAAAAATACGGTATTATAAGTCCTTAAAGAAGCTCATTTAACTTTATCGGAGGAAAGTAAGGCTTGTAGAAGGAGTGAGAAAGTGGGAATGTATGGGAATGGGAGTGGTAGTCATTATTATCATCATTATTAAAATCATAATTGTTATCATTATTACGGTTTTTATTATTAACATTATTAGTCATTATTATCGTTATCGTTATAATTATCATTATTACAGTCATTATTATCGTTATCATTATTATTATCATTATTATTGACATTATTATTATTATCATTATCATTGTTATGATCACTATCATTATTATTGACATTATTATTATCATTATAATTACCATTACTACTACTACTATTATTATTATAATTATTGTTAATATCAATGTTATTATGATTATGATTATCATTATTTTTTATCATCATAATTATTATGATTATGATTATCATTATCATAATAATAATAATGATAATGATAATGATAATAAAAATAATGATAATAATTATCATTGCTATTATTACTATTATTATTATTATCATCATCATTATTGTCATTAGTATTATGATTATTATCCTTATCATTATTGTTGTTATTATTATCATCATTATTCTTAATTCTTAGTATCATTATCATGATCGTTATCATCTTTATGATGATGATGACGATCATTATCATTTCCATTTCTTTAATTTTTATTATTGTTATTATCATTATTAATATTCTCACTATTATAATTTTAATAATCATCATGAAAATTATCACTATCATTATCATCATCATTATCATTACTTTCAAAATTGTTATTATCATTATCCTCACCATCATCATCATTATAACGATGATGATAAAGATAATTATCAATATCAATATCGCTGTTATCATTATTATTATTACCATCCGTATTATTATTATCATTATTATTATTATTATTATCATTATCATTATTATTATTATCATCCTAATCAGTAATAATTATGACCATTATCATACTCATTATTATGATTTTTACCAGTTTCCAAAATTCCCAAAAGTTGTGCGCTTGCCGAGAAAAAAATGTTATTATTGCCGCATCCAGCAGAAAGACAGTTCAAAAAGACAAACTTTTGAATCCCAAGTGATATTCACGAACATGGAAGACGAGGGGGGAGGGGGATGGGGGGAGGAGGAAGAGGAGGGGGAGGGGGAGGGAGGCGGAGGAAGAGGAGGGGTAGGGGGTTGGGTGGGGGGGGAAGTCCCATGGGTGGTGGGGGGGGGGAAGTCCCAAGGGTCCACGAGCCTAAAAGGATTTTCAAAAGGATACTTTGCTTTCGCTTCGCTTTCCTTTCCCGCGTTTTTTTTTGTTGTTTTGTATTGTTTTGTTTCATTGTATTTTTTTCTATTGCTAATACTTCATCTTGTTCTTGCTTTATTCCTCAAAATGTCTCGCTTTCTTTCAAATTTATCCCTTTGTTTTTGTTTTTTTCCTTTTTATTTATCTACCCTTTTATTACTCTTCTTTGTTTCCTTCAACCTCGCCTTTTTTTTACGCCCCTCACCAGAATTCCTATCATGTAGACCTATCATTATTCCTATTACTATTACTATCACTACTTCTACTAATACTATCAATATCAATACACACTATCCTCTTCTTCACCATCATCAACCACCATATTTATCCTCAATATCAATCTCCCATTCTCTTTCATTCTACTTTACCGTTTATTGTTTCTTTTCTTTTTTATCTTTTTATGTATCGCTTCCGTTTTCTCCCCCTTCGATTCTCTCTCGAAATGATTACATGTAATTTATCTTCCACTTAAGAAATTGACACACAGGAAATGAGATTTCTGACGTTATCAAACAAGCGAACAAACAAAGGAGAGAGATTGGGTGGGGAGAGAGACAGAGAGAGAGAGTGAGATAAAGAGAGAGAGAGAGAGAGAGAGAGAGAGAGAGAGAGAGAGAGAGAGAGAGAGAGACCCGCAGATGAATAGACAGGCAGGAACAGGGGGGGAGTAAGAGAATGAGAATGAGAGAGAGAGAGAGAGAGAGAGAGAGAGAGAGAGAGAGAGAGAGAGAGAGAGAGAGAGAGAGAGAGAGAGAGAGAGAGAGAGAGAGAGAGAGAGAGAGAGAGAGACCCGCAGATGAATAGACAGGCAGGAACAGGGGGGGAGTAAGAGATCGAGAACGAGAATAGGAATGAGAGAGAGAGAGAGAGAGAGAGAGAGAGAGAGAGAGAGAGAGAGAGAGAGAGAGAGAGAGAGAGAGAGAGAGAGAGAGAGAGAGAGAGAGAGAGAGAGAAAACTGAGATAAAGAAAGGTAAAGAAAGATTGATAGATCTATTGACAGACAGATAAAAAAAAAGGCAAACAAACATAGAATAACAAAAACTAAAGAGAATAAGAACAATAAAAGAACAAGAAGAAGAAGAAGAAGAAAAAAAAAAACTACATAAATGAATCATCAAGCACCGCCATCCGCTTATGCATTTTAATATCAACTCGCCAAGGCGGCAACACTCTCTCAGCGGATCCGACACACATTTTTGAGTTTTGCGCCGAAATACTTGCTTTTATGGGCTGCGCTGCTTCCTTGTGCTTGCCTTTGCTTAGTTTAAGACCGACAGAAATATCTTTATAGGACAGTCTTAGAGCTCCATTTATTTATATATATTTTTTTTGTGTGTTGGGAGGAAATTAAAATCGAAAAGGAAAAAGGATTGCGCAAGAAATGGGGTGTGCACTTCATTATGATAATCACTGATATCATTTAATTATCATTATTATTACGAAAATCAATTAGTACTATCTTTGAAGAAAGAAAGAAAGAATTATAGAACATACTTTTTTTTCTTTCTTTGTTTGAGAAGGAGGGGCAGATGAGTTCTTTTAACGTAATTATCATCACTTATGATTATCGTTAATAGTATTATGATAACTATTATCAGTATCATTATTGTTATTAGTGTTATCTTCATAATTATTGTTATCATTGTTATCATAATTACTATCAATGCCATTATTATCACTATTATTATTATTATTATCATTATTATTATTATTACTATTATTATTATTATTATCATTGTTACCTTTATAGTTATCAATATCATTATTATTAATATCATTATCATTATTATTATCGTTATCATTACTGCTATTATCATTATCGAAGTTATTGCAATAATTTTCGTCATTTTCCTTATAATTATCGTTATCATAACTGCTATTATCATTATCGAAGTTATTACAATAATTTTCGTTATTATCTTTATAATCATCATTATCATTACTAGCATTATCATTACTACTTATAATAATATCATGATCATTACTAGTACTACTACTATCACTCTCATTATCATCACTATCATCATGATTCACTTTCAAAATTTAGATAATGAGGTTAATACCAAGATGAAAACAACATCATTAAAAAATATCGGAGAAAAAGAGATTAAAAAATTAATTGCGGATTAACAGACGAATTAGTGTTGGATGATTAGTGACTCTCCGAAGCGCGGGAGAGAGAGACCTGTTGATTGCGCTAGAATTAAGTATCTAAATAATTGGCGAATTATCTATTTCGTGGCGTGGATTTATCTTATTTTTTGGGGCGTTTATCTGTCTAATTACGTTGTTTGGTTATTTCTCTCTCTCTCTCTTTCTTACTTTCTCTGTCTCTCTCTCTTTCTTACTTTCTGTCTGTCTCTCTCTCTCTCCCTCTCTTTCTTTCTTTCTTTCTCTTTCTGTCAGTCTCTTTCTCTCTCTCTCTCTCTCTCTCTCTCTCTCTCTCTTTCTCTCTCTCTCTCTCTCTCTCTCTCTCTCTCTCTCTCTCTCTCTCTCTCTCTCTCTCTCTCTCTCTCTCTCTCTCTATATATATATATATATATATATATATATATATATATATATATATATATATATATATCTTTCTCCCTCCCTCTCTACATCTGTCTATTCTTTCTCCTTTTCTCCTTCCCTCTCTTTCTCTGCCTCACTCCCTCTTTCCATCTCCTCATTTCTACAGTGACATTAGCGAAGTAAATATAACACACTCTACATAAACAAAATAAATCCGTTTGCGATTCTTTGCACTTGTTCTAGGAATAGAAAAAAAACAAAAAACATCACGAACAAACAAGCCAGATAATGAAGCTTTTCCACAATCGAGCGATGCATTCGGACGCAGAACCGCCAACAGGTGCAGCTTACACATGTCACTTATCCATCCTGCCTCCATTTTTCATCCTTTCGTGCCTCGCTTGCACAGGCGTACACGCACGAATGCACGGCAAGCAAATGCCAATTTGAGAAATGACTTCGGAAGTTTGGAAAAACAGGAAATAAAAAAGCCGCGTGATTGTTGCCAGGTAATGGGAGACGCTTTATCACTTCGTCCGGAACCCTGCAACCGACGCGCGCCAAAACTTACATCTATCGTGTCAGACTGAAAAATATATCATTCTCTTACAATCTAATGGCTTGCAAACGCATCGCTTATTTACTGATATATTTAGGTCTTGCGCATGGAGGATTCTGGGAAGGGGAGTGATTTTTTCCTTACTAGCTGCTGATTTCAGAAGAGGATTCAGACGCCGCCATTAGTTCGTTCTCCTACCCGGTATTCGAAGGTATCCGATGCGATCCGTGAAGCTCTCTCTCTCTATCCCTTTAAGACTCGCAAACGTTTCAAAAACACAGACATCGCAGTATAATAAAGGCTTCCATATTTGTTTTCTATTAAAGCAGAAGCGAGTCGCAGACCAAAATGTCCCGTATCTATTTTCCCCGCCATGAACACCGTCAGGGGCGAACCTCGTGATGACGTAACAAAATAAATGACTTCGTTCGCGTACAGAATTAAGCGCTTAAGTAAGAGATACTGGATTCAGCCGACAGGTATTACCTCGCTTATTTTTTTTTCTTATTCTTTTTCGTTTCAAAGTCAATATTCTTCTCATCCGTCCGTTTTTTAAATCTTAAAGATGCACCATCATCAGATATTCAAAAAGGTTGAAAAAAAAGAAAACAGAAAATATCAAAAGAAAATATTAAGTCCATAATTAGCAACAGCAGTGTAGCATGACGTCATCATATAATAAACATTTTCATGCTCTATAACAATTTTTTTTCCTTTCTAT
>NW_028234427.1:27543219-27545719 GCF_977035675.1 Penaeus japonicus | reverse complement strand
GGAGAGAGAGAGAGATAGAGAGAGAGAAGAACAAAAAAGAGGAAGAAAGAGAGAGAAGCACAGAAACAAAATGAAACAGACAGACAGACAAAAAATGATCGAAAGAGAAACAGAAATAGGGACACAACGATAACGAAATATACAAAAATGCCAAAAGGGAGAATAAAGAGACGAAGGGAGAGGAGGAAAGAGAGACAAAGGAGAGAGGCGGAGAAGATAGACTCCACACTCCGGATATTTACTGAAGGGAGAAAATCGGTTTTTCATTTATATTTTTTTTATCAAATTTTCCTGTCTGTTATTGCTTTTCCTATTTTCTTTGCTTCGATTATTTTCCACCAATTCTATTCTTACCATTTCAATTCATTTTTTTCCATTTCTCCTCTTTAATCATATTTTTAGATCCACATTCTTTCAACATATTTTTTTTTCTATTCTTAAGTAATATTTTTTATTTCTATTTTTTTTTTTATCGAGTTCCTTCATTATCGTTTTTTTCATTATTCTCAACCCTATTGTCTTACCAAATCCTTTAACTTCAAAAATTTATCACTTCCTTTCATTTCTTATTATTCTGCACATTTTTCTCATTCCCATTTTCTTTTGTCAAATTCCTTCATTCTTGATATATTCCTAGTCCATCATTTGCTATATTTTGAAATCTAATTCTTTAATTCTCATTCTTTTAACAATCTAATTAACTCCTATTCTTTACTCAGTTCTTCCATTCCCATTCTTTACTCATTTCTTCCATTCCTAATATTTAGTACAATTCCCTAATTCGTAATATTTTAGATAATGAGAACAAATAAAGAGGAGATGAAAGAAACGATTAGAAGAAGATAGGGCGAGGATGATAGAGGGGAGAAGAAATGGGGAAGAAGATGGGGGGAGGGGGAGATAGGGGAGAGAAGATTTCGAGGGAAAGATAGGGAAAGAAGATAGAGAGGGAGAAGAAGAACGGGAAAGAACGTAGGGGGAGGAGGAAGGGTAAAAAGATAAAGGGGGAGAAGGGGAAGAAAGGAGATGATGAAAGAGGGGGATAAGATAAGGGGAAGAAGATGGAAGGGGGAAAGAAAGGGGAAGAAGATAGGGGATAAAAGATAGGGGAAGGGAGACCGGAAAAAGTAGATAAGAAGAAATATTAAGGAGAAAGGTGGTTGAAGGAAGGGAGACAGGAAGAAGGAAATGATATAGGGGGAAGGAGACAAAAAAAACAAACAAAAAAAGAGAAGAAGAGAGAAATGAGAAATGGAATTAGAGAGGAGAAAGGGGGAAATATAAAACAAAAAGAAAAGAAAGGGGAAGGAGAAAGGAATCAGAAAAAAGGTGAAAGGAAGAAGGGGAAAAGGACGAATAAGAAAGAAAAGGAGGAAGAGAGATGGATAAGAAAGAAATAAAAATATGACAAAAAAGAAGCAGGAGAGGGGACTGAGAAAAGGGAAAGGAAAAAAAAGAAAAAAAAAAGAAAAAAAAGAAAAGAAAATTAATATTTGAAAAGATATGAAAAACAGAATTGAAGAAAAATAGAAAAAAAAACAAGGGCAAAGACAGAGGGAAATACAAAAAAATGAAGAATAAGTATGAGGAAAAGGGGTAGACAGAATAGAAATAAGGAGAGAAAGAAAAAAAAATAAAACGCACAACATTCCAACACGCAATGAAAGCAATGATAATAACAATAAAAGGAAAAATATAAAATGTAATAACTGGAAGATATAACAATTCCCAAAATAATTAAAAAGAGAGAGATGAAAAAAAGAATAGACAGAGGAGAAAGTGATGAAGAGAAACAAAAATAAAACGATGTTGAGAAAGAGAACGTAAAGAAAGGAGAAAGGAGAGAAAGAGAAATGAAGATGTATACGATTAATGAGAGAAAGTGTAGAATAAGATTAAAGAAGTAGAATAAAGATAAAGAGGAAACAGGGAGAAGAGAGAGGGAGAGAGAAAAGAAGAGAAGGATATGAAAGAGAGAGAGAGAGAGAGAGAGAGAGAGAGAGAGAGAGAGAGAGAGAGAGAGAGAGAGAGAGAGAGAGAGAGAGAGAGAGAGAGAGAGAGAGAGAGAGAGAGGGAGAGAGAGAGAGAGAGAGAGAGGAGAGAAAGAGAGAGAGAGAGAGAGAGAGAGAGAGAGAGAGAGAGAGAGAGAGAGAGAGAGAGAGAGAGAGAGAGAGAGAGAGAGAGAGAAAGAGAAATTCAGAAGGAAAAAGCGTAAGAAAAGGAGAAAGAGAGAGAGAAAAAATAGAGGTGTGAAATACACAAATTGAAAGATGGAGAGAAATGAAAAACATAAAAAAGAAGAAGGAGCCGAAGAAAAGAATTAGAATAGGAATGAGAAAAAACAATATGAAGAATATGAAGAAGGAAAGAAAGAAGATGAAGAAAAAGAAGACGAAGAAGAAGAAGAAAAATATAAAAAGAAGAAGGAGACACTAGAAGAAAAAGAAGCAGAAGAAGAAGAAGAAGAAATAAGAGAAAAGAAAAAGAAGAAAAAGAAGAA
>NW_028234427.1:27488219-27493219 GCF_977035675.1 Penaeus japonicus | reverse complement strand
TACTCGGGGGTTTCACGGAATCTCTAAAATTTCAGGAAATCTGCTATTTGGATCGGACAAAGTCTTCACAATTTTATTATAAAATTAACAGAAATGTGCACCAAGAGAGAGAGAGAGAGAGAGAGAGAGAGAGAGAGAGAGAGAGAGAGAGAGTTGTATACACGTATATAGTTACCACCAATTTTCCGGGAACTGATGGCCCTACGCCTGTTGAAATAGGGCTCTCGTCCCGTAGAAATTTGTTTATGTCGGAAACAAAAACAAAAAAGACAGAGTCGTGTAGAATGAAGAATGAACGTGAATGTCTGAGATTTTACTATCCCTTCATTTAATAATAGACACCCATATGAATTCGATATCTTATACTGACCATTCTTAAGCTCTTCGAATTGCAGAACAAAACGTATTGCGGCAGATTTTCGTTTTTGTCTCTTAACTAAAATTTTAGGGTCAATTTCTATGGAACCTTCTTGATCCAAATATCATAATTGATATGATAATAACTATCTGTGATGATATGCGCATTAGAAAACTACATAAAATCTTGCAACGATTGGTGCATAATTATATATATACATATATATGTATATGTATATATATATATATATATATATATATATATATATATATATATATATATATATATATAAGTGACAAAGTGAAGAAAATAAAAACATTTTTTTAGAATGCAGCAGCGAAAATTCGGTTCCATATTCATCAGTATTTCATACACTGTTTGATAATTCACCCTTGATTATCGCAACTAAAAAAATATGATAATAACTAATGAAAATAACCAATATAAAAAAAATAACATCAATTCAAAAAATAAATAAAAGGAAAGAAAGAAAACTGGAGAGTGAAAACGTACTAGGGAGAAAAAAGAGGGAGAGGAAAGTGGAGAGAAAATCCAAGCTCTGGAGCCACAATAGGAGGCTGCGATCCTTTCAATATGCTCCCAAATCCCACTTCTCGCCTTCCAATATGTAGGACAAGAGCTCCCTCCAGCGTGTTGTCCCTAAGGATTATCGCCCAGTCGTCCTTGAAGGTAATTCACACCCTTCTGGACACCCGTAGGATTAGCATTTTCTACAACCCAAGGAGTAGAAATAGACGCAGGTTCACTCCGGGCTTGGCGAGATAACGTGGGCACCGTATTTTTGTTCTCTTCTTAAGAAGAAGAAAAAAACTTAGTCCGAAAAAGACTTACTGTGTAGGAGTTTAATATTCTGCATTTTGTTGCATCAGTGCATAACCGCAAAGGTTACCATTAACTGCTTAATAAAACTCTGTGTGTGAGACGAAATTGCTACCAGCATCCGCTTGCGGTCCGAGTTTAGTAATAGTTTTCACCAACAGATGGCGGTAATGGTATGAAAATAGTAGCTATTGCAGTTAATAGATGGCGCTTAGGTTCATCAGCCGGTAAAGGTGAGTTTAATTTTACGAAAAAAGTTTGCGAACTGAATCCGCTTTGGTACGTACGAGCATTACTGATAATAATAGTCTGTTTGATAGCATAGTGAGCTTGTTTGTCTGGTTGAGCATTCATCTGTTTATTAATACATGTGGCGCCACTGTTGTGGGCGTATGCATTCACATGTGTGTGTGTGTGTGTGTGTGTGTGTGTGTGCGCGCGTGCGATCGTGTTTACGTGCATTCGCATATCTTGTAATTATGTGAATTTTTTTGCGTGGGTGAACAGCTTGCAAAAGCTAAACACCCGCTTTGTTGAAGGACCGCTAAGCCACCATTGTAGTTCCAGTGTTAATGATATCTTTCCACAATAAATGAATAAATAAATAAACAAATGTAGCAAAAACTGCCCACCGCTAGAAAATAGAATTACTACCAAACGTCATTTAAAACCAAAGAAAATACATTCGAATGGTACATGTACAATCCACTTTAATACTCTTGTCACTGATAACAATAAGACTACGCAAGACAACTTCCCATTTTCTCTGGTCTCAAAAAAAAAATAAAAAGAAAATGGAGGATTTGGAAGGGAAAGGAAGATGTCAAGTGAAATTACGATTTGGCAACTGGGCTGTGGGAATATTGGCGATTTTTTTTGTTTGGTATATCAAGATATCTGTTGATCTTTTATCATGATTTGATTCATTTGTTTAACATTATCATTACTACTTTTACTATTGTTATTATCATCATCATCATTATCATCGTCATCGTCATCATTATTATTATAATTGTAATTATTATTATCATCACTATTATTATTATTATTATCATTATCACTATAATTATCATTATTATCATCATTATTATCATTTTGATCATCTCAATTCTCCCGACTTTTCGAAACTCTTATATCTAAACTAAAACCAACCAAACTAAACCTCACATAACCAAACATAACATAACTTCACCTAACATCACCTAACCTCAACTAACACCACCTAAAATCACCAAACTTCACCAAATCCCACCTAATCTCACCTAACAGCACCTAGCCTCACCTAACTTCGCCTAACTTCACCCCTAACATCACCAAACCTCACCGAACACCACCTAACCTAACTCAACACCACCTAACAGCACCTAGCCTCACCTAACATCACCAAACCTCACCGAACACCACCTAATATCACCTAACACCACCTAACATCACCAAATCCCACCTAACACCACCTAACACCACCTAACACCACCTAACATCACCTAACATCACCTAACCTCACCTAACATCCCCTAACCTCACCTAACACCACCTAACCTCACCTAACTCAGCCAACATGGGGATACATAAGCTTATCATTCGCCACATCAACAATAACATCGAAAAACAAGTTGAAATGTCACCCAATTCTCGCTTGCTTCATGGTCTGTGGTTACTATATTTGTTTATTCACTTTGTATGTGTCATGATTATGTAATGGTAACGATGATATTATTATGCTGATTCTCTCTGTTACCATTGGAATTGGGTATATTTTTATCATTCTTATTATGTGTTTATGTATAATATTGGTATATATATTATATATATATATATTATTATATATATTATATATATGATATATATATATATATTATATATATATATATATATATATATATATATATATTATATATAATATATATATGTTTATATATATATAATATATATATATATATATATAATATATATATATATATAGATAGATAGATAGATAGATAGATATAAGATAGATAATAGATTCTCTCTCTCTCTCTCATAGATAGATATAGATATCTTCTCTCTCTCTCTCTCTCTCTCTCTCTCTCTCTCGCTCTCGCTCTCTCATTCTCTCTCTCTCTCTCGCTCTCACTCTCACTCTCTTATTCTCTCTCTCTCTCTCGCTCTCTCTCTCTCATTCTCTCTCTCTTTCACTCTCTCTCTCTCTCTCTTTCACTCTCTCTCTCTCTCTTTCACTCTCTCTCTCTCTCTCTCTCTCTCTCTCTCTCTCTCTCTCTCTCTCTCTCTCTCTCTCTCTCTCTCTCTCTCTCTCTCTCTCTCAATTATCATCAGTATTTTGATATTATTGTGTTGTCAGTGTGATCATATTCTTTATTGTTATTATCTTTCAGCAACATTTTTATTATTGGTATTATCATTATTATTATTATCATCTTTATTATTTATCATAATCGTTATCATTATGATTGCTGTTGTTATTGCTGTTATTATTAATATTGTCACCATTATCATTATCATTATAGTTTTTATCATCTTTGCTATTATCATCTTTATTATCATTGTTGTTATTATTATGGTCATCATTATCATCCTCATTGTCGATAACATATCATTATCATACTATTGATATTTTTAACACTAGTATCAGCATTATCATAAGCATTGTAAATATCATCACCATCATTTATATACCATTATGATCATAATTACCATTAACATTATTACGATCATTATCAATATATATATTAAAAATTAAAAGATAAAGCACAAGAAAGTCGCCATTCTTTTTAATGGAACAGGTGATTTGATCTGATAAATATTAGGATTTGCAATTCATTACTGTGCAGTGTGCAATGGCGGTCAGGATTCCATTATAGAAATCATATTTGTTAATGATAATTGCACGATTGATATTACAGTAATCAGGAATTCTCTTTGGAATGTGTGTAACTTCATTGCAAATTGTGCATTATTGATTTCACTCATTCATGTAATATCTAATTATAGTTAATGGGTCTTGTCAGTGTACATGCTTGATTACATTGCGTATGATTATAGTGATGATAATGATGATGATGATGATAATGATGATTATAAAACAATGATGATTATGATTATGATGATGAGGATGATGGTGATGATGAGGAGGATAATAATAGTAATGATGATGATAATGATAGTATTGATAATAATAACGATAATAGTAAAAACAAATACTAATAGTAATAATAATGAAATCAATTTGTATCAATGGATCAAACTATTACTGATGATTACTATTACTTTGATAATTATGACCCCTATCATCATTATTTTTTTACAATTCTCGTCATTTTGGTTTATATTTTTTATTGTTTTCTTATCAGAATTATTCATATTAACAATATTATTGTTGCTATCGCTTTTGTTGTTCAAATTATTTTTGTTATCATTGTTTTCCCTGTTGTTATTGAGATCAATATTGCCATTGTGTAATTATCATTATTTGTATCATTATTATCATCATTATCATTACTGACATTGTTATTATCATTATTGTTATTATCATCTTTATTATCACTGTCACCGTTATTATTGTTATCATTATTGTAATCACGTGTTATGTTAGAGATACTTTTATAGACGAAACAGTCACTTCTACTGTGATTCTTTTTATCAATATTGTTATTGTTATCACAGACATTTCTAATCATCCTCATCATTCCTATAATTTTTTATCATCATCGTTACTATCACCATCAAAACTTCATGCCATTATTGGAGGTTAATATGATATTCCATTCCTGTCAGTCCTCCAAAATGAAAATCTATTTGACCCCGC